>NC_087210.1:89047664-89060164 GCF_015104395.2 Macrobrachium nipponense | reverse complement strand
ACAAAGCACTACACCCAAGAGCAAATACGGACAGACTATACGTAACACGAAAGGAAGGAGGGAGAGGACTACTAAGTATAGAGGACTGCGTCAACATCGAAAACAGAGCACTGGGGCAATATCTGAAAACCAGTGAAGACGAGTGGCTAAAGAGTGCATGGGAAGAAGGACTAATAAAAGTAGACGAAGACCCACAAATATACAGAGACAGGAGAAAGACAGACAGAACAGAGGACTGGCACAGCAAACCAATGCACGGACAATACATGAGACAGACTAAAGAACTAGCCAGCGATGACAATTGGCAATGGCTACAGAGGGGAGAGCTAAAGAAGGAAACTGAAGGAATGATAACAGCGGCACAAGATCAGGCCCTAAGAACCAGATATGTTCAAAGAACGATAGACGGAAATAACATCTCTCCCATATGTAGGAAGTGCAATACGAAAAATGAAACCATAAACCACATAGCAAGTGAATGCCCGGCACTCGCACAGAACCAGTACAAAAAGAGGCATGATTCAGTGGCAAAAGCCCTCCACTGGAGCCTGTGCAAGAAACATCAGCTACCTTGCAGTAATAAGTGGTACGAGCACCAACCTGAAGGAGTGATAGAAAACGATCAGGCAAAGATCCTCTGGGACTATGGTATCAGAACGGATAGGGTGATACGTGCAAACAGACCAGACGTGACGTTGATTGACAAAGTCAAGAAGAAAATATCACTCATTGATGTCGCAATACCATGGGACACCAGAGTTGAAGAGAAAGAGAGGGAAAAAATGGATGAGTATCAAGATCTGAAAATAGAAATAAGAAGGATATGGGATATGCCAGTGGAAATGTACCCATAATCATAGGACACTAAGGCACGATCCAAGATCCCTGAAAAGGAATCTAGAAAAACTAGAGGCTGAAGTAGCTCCAGGACTCATGCAGAAGAATGTGATCCTAGAAACGGCACACATAGTAAAAAAAGTGATGGACTCCTAAGGAGGCAGGATGCAACCCGGAACCCCACACTATAAATACCACCCAGTCAAATTGGAGGACTGTGATAGAGCAAAAAAAAAAAAATAATAATAATAATAAGATAATTAATAATAATAATAATATGCTGGAATAAGACCTTCATTAATACGGGTTTTATTGAAAATAATAATGGCTATTTCAGCCGCTTTTATTTTGTATAGAAGTTTCTCTATTAATCTTATTACTGACTTTTCTTCTATACTCAAATTGGCTATTAAAACGCCAAATGTGGGATTCATGTATAAAAACGTGGTATCTGTCAAATTGAATATATTATTCAATATGACAAATACCACGATTTTTACATGAATCCCCCATTTGATGTTTTAATAGCCAATTCGAGTGCAAAAGAAGAAGAAAAGATAGTAATAAGAAGAATAGGGAAACTTCTGTACAAAATAAACGCTGCTGAAATAGCCATTATTTGCAATAATAATAATAATAATAATGACGAACTGGGTACACACGCCTGTCATTTTTAGTTATGATACTAGTTTGTGTTACATAGTTTTTCTCTCATGCTTCATGTATTTATTTATTTAGTTTTATTTGAATTTTTATGCATATGTTCACTTACTAGTTTTGATGCCAGGATATAGAAGCAATACAGTGCGTTATATATATATATTTATATATATATATATATATATATATATATATATATATATATATATATATATATATATATATAGTATATATGTATATATATATATATATATATATATATATATATATATATATATATGTGTGTGTGTGTGTGTGTATATACGTATATATATATATATATATATATATATATATATATATATATATATATATATATATATATATTTTATATATATATATCATGTGTGTATTGATATTCTCGCTTTTAATTATGAATATCTTAGAGGCCGAGACCTGTTAATAATAATAATAATAGAACTGCAGCCACTTGTGCATAAGAAGAGAGAGAGACTTAAAACCTCATTTTCAAGGTCTTGACAACAAATTTACGCATCATCATCAATCACGAACGTAAGTGACTCATCTGATCTTTTCCTAATTTATTCAAGATGCCAATTTCGCGAAGACTTGTCTTGGCAAGAACTAGAATAATGAGGTTCTTATGTGTCGTAATTTATTTGTCTTTTTATTTATTTTTTTTATTTATTAGTTGACGGATGATCTCAAGGTTGTCACCGTCGAAAGCTGTTGGTTAGAATACGTGATTCATTCGAGTATCATCACAAGGTGGGGTGTTGGGGTGGGGGGAAGGGGGAGTAGGAAAGCCCAGTAGACCGTTGGAGAAACAAATTAACTCTGAAATTGGAAATAAGTTCGTTTTTTATCGCAACGCAACTGTTAAACAAAAGAGGAGACAAGGAGACATAAACAAGTAGGCATTAATGAAAGTTCTTTGTGGCATTCCTTCCCTCCTAAGGTCCATATCTACAACCCGTTTCATTCCTTTTACTGTACCTCCGTTCATATTCACTCTCTAACGTCTTTATTTTCTCCAACCCTCTCCTAACGATTGATGCTTAGTGCAGCTGCTTTAAGGTTGTTCTCCTGTTACACCTTTTCAAACCTTCTTATTGCCAGTTTCCGTGGCAGCGCTGAATGACCTCATAGGTCCCTATGCTTGGCCTTTGGCCTAAACTCTACTTATTTTCCGTTTCCAGTCATTTTATCGACAATTAATGGACTAGCCAGTGATATATATATATATATATATATATATATATATATATATATATATATATATATATAGATATATCTATCTATCTATATATATATATATATATATCTATGGGTCATATCACATTACCGTGAATTTCATATACATATATCGAGCTACAATGTCCTTTAATATCTAATTCGCTAAACTACCTCGGAATTAATATTATTTTCATATTATGCTTAAACCGAAGGGGAATTTTTTCTCGATAATAGATTTACCTGTACTTGGGCGCGAACGCAGGTACATTATAAATCCAGGACCGTCAGTGGAAGCGGTACCACCCAACCGCGAGAGGCTTATAAAGGTATATGTCGTCTCTCACCTCAAATACTTTCTCGCGCTGAAGTATTCGTTGGTTTGGAGACAACATCAACCCGCCTCGACTCCGGTAGTTAAGTAGCGCTTTTGACAACACGTAGCATTTTACATAAGTCATATCACATTACCGTGATCACGGTAATGTGATATGACTTATGTAAAATGCTACGTGTTGTCAAAAGCGCTACTTAACTACCGGAGTCGAGGCGGGTTGATGTTGTCTCCAAACCAACGAATACTTCAGCGCGAGAAAGTATTTGAGGTGAGAGACGACATATACCTTTATAACCTCTCGCGGTTGGGTGGTACCGCTTCCACTGACGGTCCTGGATTTATAATGTACCTGCGTTCGCGCCCAAGTACAGGTAAATCTATTATCGAGAAAAAATTCCCCTTCGGTTAAGCATATATGAAAATATATTAGTTCCGAGGTAGAGCGAATTAGATATTAAAGGACATTGTAGCTCGATATATATATAATATCTATATATATATATATCGTATCTATATATATATATATATATATATATATATATATATATATATATATATATATATCTATATCTATATATATATATCATGTTTGTAATGGGTTTTTAATTGGCCCCTAAGTAACGAGCAGCGTTTTTCTCAACGGTTTGTCAATCACCCAGCGATGTCCATTTCGTGATCGCTGATTGGTCGTGAGAGAAAGTCCCCGGCTGCTAAAATTTGCCCCGGAGGGCCGTAGTCACAATACCTGGCCTAGAGAGACAGACCCCTTTGTATCGACTGCTTTTGGGGGAAAGGTAATTATCTCTCTCTCTCTCTCTCTCTCTCTCTCTCTCTCTCTCTCTCTCTCTCTCTCTCTCAGGTTTTAGAGATAGATCTCTCTCTTTCTCTCTATGTTTTTATCTCTTTATCTAATGATTTTATCTCTCTCTCTCTCCACTCTCTCTCTCTCTCTCTCTCTCTCTCTCAGGTTTTTAGATATAGATTTCTCTTTCTTTCTCTCTGATGTTTTTATCTCTTTCTCTAATGATTTTATCTCTCTCTCTCTCTCTCTCTCTCTCTCTCTCAGGTTTTTAGGTAAAGATCTCTCTCTTTCACTGTTTTATCTCTTTCTCTAATGCTTTTATCTCTTTCTCTAATGAGTTTATCTCTCTCTCTCTCTCTTTCTCTTTCCAGTGGAGATTGACCCGTTAAAAGCAGTAAGTTTAAATCTCTCTCTCTCTCTCTCTAGTTGAGGATGAAGAAGAAGAGGAAGAGGAAGAAGAAGAAGAAAAAGAAGAAGAGGAAAACGGAAGAGAAGTAAACAAAAATGAAATGACAGAAAAAAATAAGGAAAACAAAGAACAAGATAAAAGTATGGATGCAGAGATACTCATTGATACTACATATGAGGCAATAAAGCAGCATACCTACGAAGAAATAAATTACGATATGACAACAGAAAAGCAAATCCCGAAGAGGCTCTACCCAGATCTATACAATGACGGGAAAGAGGAAAAAATAGACAAGAAAGACAAAATCTGCAACCTTTTGAAAAGAGGGAATTGCAGATTTGGAGAAAGATGTTACTACAAACATCCTAAGATATGTCAAAACTATGAAATATATGGTAAATGTGCATACTTAGATGGATATGGGGATGATTGCAGAGATCTGCATCCAAAAATATGTAAAAACCTAAAAGAAGGAAAAGGATGTAAGTCGACAAAAAATGCAAATATATGCACCCTGTAGCCATGAATCATAATCAAATAAATAACCAACCAAGTAATAAAATCCAAAATAAGAAAGAAACAAATAAAGAGAGAAATCAAGAATATCAGGTAAAAGAGAAAAGCAAACCACCAATGAGATATGCAGAGGTGTCAGCAAAAAATTTCAAAGCATCAGCTCCGAAATTCTACTCAAGAGATAATAACTGTATTTATTATGCAAGAGGATATTGCAGAAACGGAGAAAATTGCAGATTCAGACACAAAATGAATAATTATGATGAAGGAAGATCAAATATTATGGAAAAGTTGGATTTTTAATGTCAGAATTTCTGGAAATGAAAAAAAGAACAACATACCAGAACAGGAAAGAGACATGGGAAAATCCTTATTACTACCAGTATTAAATGAAGGAGAAAACACGCAAACCATCATAGTGATGAATGCGCAGGGTTTAGTTACGAGTAACTCAAAAAGAAAAATAGAGTACTTAGAAGAACTAACCCAAAATGAAAAGAAAATAGATATAATGAAATAATATAAGTGAAACCATGGTATTCCCCAAAGAGACTGGGAATGATGATCAAATAAAAGGGTTCCAAACTTATAGATCAGATAGAAAAAATAGGAATCAAGGGGGAACCGCAATATATGGGAAAGACAAAAAACAAGGAAAAATATATGAGAAATATAGTAACTCAGAATGTGAACTAATAGCGGTAGAATTTGAATCTGAAAAATTGATGAACATAGTAATATATAGACCTCCTAATACTAAAGAGTTTGACTTAATAATTGAAAAATTGGATGATATATGTAGAAATCACAAGGACTGGACTATTCTCCTATCTGGTGACTTCAACTTTCCTTTCGTTGAATGGAAAGAACGAATAGGAGATTGTGGTTGTACTTATACATATAAAAAAGAGAGTAATAGTAGTGCAGAAGATAAGAGGCAATTTGAAAAGCTATTAGATATGCTACTAGAATACAACATTCAACAAATAAATCACCTGCCAACAAGAAAGGAAAATACTTTAGACCTAGTATTTGTGAACGAGATGAATTATGTTAAAGAAATAATAGTTTATAATGCGAATATTTCGAGCCATAATGTCATAGAATTAACAGTTCATTCCAAAGCAAGTGAAAATAGAGATAAGCAAGAAATGAAAAAGTGGGAACGGATATGGAAAATACAAACTTCTACCAGTAAAATATAAAATGGTCAGAAATTAATGAAGAATTAAACAAAGATTGGGATAACATTTTCGTAAGTGATGACATAAGGGCAAATACGGAGATATTATATAAAATATTGGAGAAAATAGTGGAAAAATATATACCGAAGAAGAAAAGTAAACATCATTCATGCATACCAAGAGACAGAAGGATCTTGTTCCAGAAAATCAGAAAGTGGAAAAAAGGTCTTGCAAAAGAAAAAAATGCATGGAAAGTTATAGAACTAAAAAGTAAGATAGAAAATGCAGAACAAAAGATTATACAATCAAAAGAAAATGAAAAACGGGACTTGGAAGAAAAAACCCTATTAAATATCAAGCAAACCCCAAGCTATTATACTCATGATCGCGAAGAAGATGAATAAAAGAAGAATAGAAATAGGCCCTCTGAGAATTGAAGGGAGATTAACGAATGAAAAAAAGGAAATTTGCAACATACTCGGCAGAACGATAGAAGAGAGAATTCACCCCTAGAATAGATAATGAAGATAATGATATAGAAGTAAGGGATGAAAATAGTGAATATTTAGCTGACATAGATATTAATGAAGCTGATATTGTGCAGGCTATTAATGAAATTAAAAATGGAGCTGCTGCAGGGCCTGATGGAATTCCTGCTATTTTGTTAAAGAAAGTAGTTCATTCTATCGCAAAGCCACTTGCAATATTATTAAGACAAAGTGTAGATACAGGCAAGATTTATGATGAGCACAAATTAGCATATATTACCCCTACTTTCAAAAGTGGATCAAGACTAGAGGCAAGTATTATCAGGCCTGTGAGTCTAACATCACATATTATGAAAGTGTATGAAAGGGTAATGAAGAAAAATATATGAAACATTTTTATAAAAAAATAATTTGTTTAATAAAGGGACATGGTTTCGTACCCGGAAAAAGTACACAAACCCAACTGTTAGTCCACCGTGAGAACATATTCAAAAATATGAAAAGCGTAAATGAAACAGATGTGGTTTATTTAGACTTTGCAAAAGCTTTTGATAAAGTAGACCATAATATATTAGCGAAGAAAATTAGAAAACACAATATCGTGGATAAAGTAGGAAGATGGGTTTAAAAGAATTTTTACACAACAGAAAACAGATAGTTATTGCAAACGACGAGAAATCGGATGAAGTCAAGGTAATATCCGGTGTGCCGCAAGGTACGGTGTTAGCTGCAATACTGTTTGTTATTATGATTGAAGACATAGACAATAATGTGAAGGATTCCGGTAGTGAGTAGTTTCGCAGATGACACAAGAATAAGTAGAGAAATTACTTGTGATGAAGATAGGAACGCTCTACAAAGAGACCTTAACAAAGTATATGATTGGGCAGAGGTAAATAGGATGGTATTTAACTCTGATAAATTTGAATCAATAAATTATGGAGACAGAGAAAGAAAGCTATATGCATATAAGGGACCTAATAATGAGACCATCACAAATAAGGAAGCAGTTAAAGACCTTGGTGTGATGATGAATAGGAACATGTTATGCAATGATCAAATAGCAACTCTGTTGGCAAAATGTAAAGCAAAAATGGAATGTTGTTCCTTACGGCACTTAAAAACAAGAAAAGCTGAACACATGATTATGCTTTATAAAACATATGTTCGTAGTCCACTTGAATATTGCAATATGATATGGTACCCACACTATCAAAAGGATATTGCACAAATAGAGAGTGTACAAAAGGTCCTTTACAGCTAGAATAGAAGAAGTTAAGGACCTAGACTACTGGGAAAGACTACAATTCTTAAAATTATATAGTCTAGAAAGGAGAAAGAAGAAGCTACATGATAATTCAGGCATGGAAAACAGATAGAAGGAATAGCAGAAAATATCATGGAACTAAAAATATCAGAAAGAGCAAGCAGAGGTAGATTAATAGTGCCCAAAACTATACCAGGAAAAATAAGGAAAGCACACAGGACATTAATCCACTACGCACCAGCATCGATAATGCAGCGTCTATTCAATGCGTTGCCAGCTCATCTGAGGAATATATCAGGAGTGAGCGTAGATGTGTTTAAGAATAAGCTCGACAAATATCTAAACTGCATCCCAGACCATCCAAGATTGGAAGATGCAAAATATACCGGAAGATGTACTAGCAACTCTCTGGTAGACATTAGAGGTGCCTCACACTGAGGGACCTGGGGCAACCCGAACAAGATGTAAGGTCTGTAAGGTAAGGTCTCTCTCTCTCTCTCAGGTTTTTAGATACAGATTTCTCTCTCTTTCTCTCTAATGTTTTTATCTCTTTCTCTAATTATTTTAATCTCTCCTCTTCGTCTCTTCGCTCATCTCTTCTCTGTGGAAGTATCGTTCCTCTCTCCTCTTCTATTCTCTATCTCTCTCCTATCGAGTAGAAACTGGTGAGACCCGAGAACCTTCGTCGCTACAAGAGAAGAAATGAGGAGATGAACAAGAAAAGGTTATTGTATATAATTGCACAGATTGATACTCTAGTCAGTTCTGCATTCTTAGTTTTTTTTATTTCTTTGTTTGTGAATAACGTTAAGAGAAACTCCGTGATTTTCCAAGGAACTTTTTTTGTTTATGAACAAACTAAACTGTAAATTCGACCTATGATTTGGTTTTTAAAGTATAATACCACTTATCAAATATTGATTGTAGTATACTTTCCACAATATACTATACACAATTCTTATGAATTGTGTATAGTATACGTAATTCTTATTGTGTATATTATACACAGTTCTTATGAATCCGGAAATTGAGAGAGACTCAATCACAAAACTAACTCTCTCTCTCTCTCTCTCTCTCTCTCTCTCTCTCTCTCTCTCTCTCTCTCTCAGAAATGGCTATTTGTGAATATGTATCGTATTTTCAGATCACTGATTGCTTTAAGGTGCCTCTCTCTCTCTCTCTCTCTCTCTCTCTCTCTCTCTCTCTCTCTCTCTCTCGTTATGTGTATCACATACCTGTCATCCACCCAAAACTATGTTATAATTGCTGTAATTTTCCATGCGAAAGAGCCTTCAGTACAGCGGAAATCATTTGCGATTGACAATAGAAATACGCGAAAGTCGACGAGAAAACTCGTTTCTCCGTGAGTGCCAAGGAGCCAGCCATTCCCCTTATCTCATGAATTATCGCCAGTAAGTGCTTGATAGCTTTAAAATCATTTTCGTGTCGTTGTTTTGACCCATCTCCCACTTTCACGGATTTTTTGCGATCCTTCCCTTTTCAAAATTCTTGACAACTCTTGGTCGCTCAAATCTCCTCGCCTGTGGACTAGAGTAGATTCACATCAACTCTGCATTTGATTGGTTGTTGATAAGCCAATCACAGGGCTGGAAACTCTCCTCAGTCTCTCGAGAGAGTTCACATAAGCAGGATGTATGCTCCGTCTCTCCTGCGGGATACTTTTGAATGACTTACCCCTCAGGAGAGACCGAGGATTGGCTTATCAACAGCCAATCAGGAGCGTCGTAAGGGACTGGCCTAGACATCAAATGCACGGTTAATGTGAATCTACTGTAGTTACGCAGATCTACCAATTCTTACAAGAAATTGCTACGATTTTCAAAAAATCACGCGAGGGAAAGCAGTAATCCCTGGAAATCATTTAAAGTATGCGATTGCTTACTTGACGATGGTATGGAAGCAAGAGGAAGACATGAAGATAAAATATAGTTTTTAATAAGAAAAACGAACTCCCGTGAACTTTCCTACTGCCCAGATTTTTTTCAGCGGATTAAATTCAAATTTTGGAACTTTTTATTTATTTATTTTTTTAAGAGCTGCTATTTCTCGTGGACTTACTCATTCCCTTGAACAGTTTCGCAATACATTGCTCCTCACTCCACGATCCCAAGGCCTGTTTCAAGTTCATAATGTTTAACTTTCCGAGATTGGCAGTTCCTTGTCCATGTCTCCCACAGATGATCATGAACGCTATGTTTCAACATGTGTATCCGGTGTCCAGTGATGGTCACCCATCTCAATAATGACCAGACTCGGCACTGCTGAGTGTCACTCACTGAAGGGCGTAGCGAATCGTGAATGAAGTCCTGGAGGTTTTTACGTTAGTGGAGGAAAGTCGACGAAGAGCTAAAGATAGTCATTGTTCTGGAAAATGAGTATAATTGCACCCGATGGTTTTTGGAAAAAATCGCTGAGCAGACGTTAGTTAGACTCGAACGCTTTTCCATAAGTAGTATTTATTCAGAGATCTTTCATATTCGCGATTGATCCCTGATCCCCTTTATCTGCCGAGAGAGAGAGAGCGAGAGAGCAAGCAGATTCGCTGTCGAATTTCTCCTAAGTTCCAGAGGTCATTTATTCCTCCTCACACCGTTGGACTGTGGAGCAGCATACGTGCATTACTAAGCTAATGCTATTCACCTCTTATTTTGGTGCATTTTTATCCATTAATTTATTTTTCCTTTTTTTTTTTTTGTACTTCTTTTACTTCCAAATGATCGTCATATTATTTGTAAGGTTGAATTTCAAGTCAGTCGCCCCTTGGGGGGAGGGGGGCGGGGCTTGTTCCATGTGAATGGGGTTCATCAATAATAATAATAATAATAATAATAATACTCTTGCCCGTAGGATAACTTCAGAAGTTCAAGGGAAGATGCAATGCATTACTACCCTAATACAAATCAATTTTTATTTTAAATGTTTTATTTACATTTTTAGTTATTTATTAATTTTTTTTAAATTTATCTTTTTTCTAATATCTAATCTCCACTCATTACCTTCTGTTACTTCTTAAGATTGACCACCATAATATTCTTTGGAAGCTTGAATTTCAAGTTAGCGGCCCCTGTGGTGGGCTTGTTCCACATGAATAGGTTTCATCTTTATAATAATAATAATAATAATAATAATAATAATAATAATAATAATACACAGAATTCAAATCACGCACAGACACTCGCGTCATAAAAGCGAAAATACGAATGATATAATATTTATGTAAAAGTGACTTCACGTGCGCAATGCGCAGCCGCGTATTCAAGGGTGGAAAAACTCCTACCACGCGTGATCTGGCGTCTCATGAAACGTCAAAAAGATTATGTGAACCATTCCTCGTGTGTATGCCATCGCATTTTTACTGCTCGCGAGCGCGCTTGGGCTGAGTGACATTACGAGATCCACGACCTCTTGTATTAATAGTCTCGAGTAAGAGAGAGAAAATGGAGTGGTATTGGAAAAGAAAGAAAGAAAGGTACAATGACTTTTTAAGACACATACCTCCACGTACGTCAGTTCTCTCAAAAAAGACCTTTTGGGTTTCGAAAGTAAAAGTGGGCGTTCCTCTCTCTCTCTCTCTCTCTCGTTTGTTATGTCTTTTCCTGGTCCTTTCAGTCTGGCCTGCGTATGTTTTTTTGGTATTTCCAGGTTGGCTTCGTCTTTGTTATAATTATTTGTTACATAAACCTAGGTTAGTTATGGTATAGGTTGTTACGTAAATTGGATTATGTTGATGTGTTAATTATATATATAAATTATATAATATATATATATATATAGTATATGGTGTGTGTGTGTGTGTATAATATTATATATATAATATATATTATATTATATATATATATATATATATATATATATATACACATCATACATATATGGGAGAGGAGAGAGAGTATATAATTAATATATATATTAAAATATTTTTTTTAATATAATATATTAATATAATATATATATTTTTTAATATAATATTACCAAACATAATTACTTATATTGAGATGCAGAGAGAAGAGAGAGAGAAGAATCAGTACTAATAATGGAATAATACTATTGGGATTAATATCCCCTACATTTTTTTCAATGCCACATAGAGGTAATATTGTTAATGATAATATTACGATAAGATATTGGTTGTTAATGATAATATTACGATAACGGTAGTGGTAGGTGTTAGTAAATGATTATGTGATGTGTATGTATATATATAATATATATATATATATATATATATATATATATATATATATATATATAATATGTGTGTGTGTGTATATATATATATATAATATATAATATACTACACATACATACATACATACAATATGGGAGAGAGAGAGAGAGAGAGAGAGAGAGAATCAGTACTAATAATTGGTAATACATGGGATTAATATCCCCTACATTTTTTTTCAATGCCACATAGAGGTAATATTGTTAATGATAATATTACGATAAGAGTCCAGAGTAATTATAAGGATTTGAGCTGAAGAAATTTTTAAAATATTTTTAACATACCACAACAACGCTGGGAATTGATATGAATTTCTCATTACGTCATAATTGACGCGTTAAAGACTCTCCTCTCAGTCAGTGCAAGGAAATTTTCAATCCCCTCTCATTCTCTTTCGACGAGGAGTCAAAGGTCCCTCTTATGAAGGAAAGCCAATACGTAGGTCATTGCTGATTGCTCATAAGTAGGGCTCGGTTACGACTTTTAGAAAGCAAACTCAACTGCCTGCCTCCTTCGATTCT
>NC_087210.1:89040164-89045164 GCF_015104395.2 Macrobrachium nipponense | reverse complement strand
TTGGTAACACTGAAGCCTCCTTTGTGTGTGTGTGTGTGTGTGTGTAAATTTATGTTTGCTCACTCAAATGCCTTTGGCTTCAGGCTGGAACCACAATAATGAGACCTGAGAATTTATAATAAAATTCCATACATAATTTTTTATAATAACATTCTTGCAAGAGAGGAAGGTAGCTCAGGTGAGCTGTGTGGCCGAAGGGCCTCTGTTACTTAAGATATTGTGGTTTTTGTTTTGCCCTAAATTGATGCAAGTCATTTGCCTTTTCATCGACTAACGTAACGGCAACAGCTACGGTTTGGCAATGACGTAATGTTGGAGAATGTTGTGACTTGAAATTGTACTCTTGCTGGTAAGAGAGTTGGCTAAGGAAATGGATAGTACAGTGCGTAAGATAGTTGATAATGTTTTTTTAGGTTTTTCATTCGTGGTATATACTAAAACCCACTTACCTTAACTAAGTGGCATAGGAAAAATAAAATTAAGTATGGTACTCGACTGGTAAGGGAGTTAGCTCAGAAAATGGATTGTGCAATAAATAAGGTAGTTGTTGTTTCATTTGTGGTATATACTAAAACCCACTTACCTTAACTAAGTGGGAAAGGACAAATGAAGTAAAGTACGGTATTCGACTGGTAAGGGAGTTAGCTCATTATGGATAGTGCAGTAAGTAAAATAGTTGCTATTTTCCTAAGTTTTTCATTCGTGGTATATACTAAAATACACGTACCTTAACTAAGTGGGAAATGAAAAATAAAGTACGGTACTCGACTGGTAAGGAAGCTGGCTCATTATGGATAGTGCAATAAGTAAGGTAGTTGCTATTTTCCTAGGTTTTTCATTCTTGGTATAACTAAAACCCACTTACTTCAACTAAGTGGGAAATGAAAAATAAAACAAAGTACAGTACGCGACTGGTAAGGAAGTTGGTTCAGATTATGGATAGTGCAATAAGTAAGGTAGTTGCTGTTTTCATAGGTTTTCATTGGTTGAGAAAATGGATGGTACAGTACGAAAGATAGTTGCAATGGTTTTCTACATTTGTGATATGTACTAAACCTCATTTACATTGCTAAGTGGAGAGCGAAGATAAAATGAAGTGTGGTAATAGAGAAAAGAATAGACTAGCTCTGCTTTTAGTGGTCTTTAAATTTCTGCGATTTGATAACCAACTCGAAACATATTTCGTGAAAGGTTGTTTCTCCTCTCCAGTTGACGTTGCCTTGTGTTGTTATTCCATTGGTTTATTTACTATTCCCTTCCTTATAGGATGATCCCCACATCTTCCTTCGTCCTTCTTTATTCATATCTGTCCTGGGATGAAAAAGCCATTAGTTCGCTGGTCCCATTTGTCCTTTACGTAAATAATGAGCTTTAAAAATATTGTTTATTGCAACAGGTGATTTTACAAAATTCAACGCAGTGATTTATGGGTAACTACCCCACAGAGATTTTTTTTTTATGATTAATATTTTGTGAAGAATGAGGAAGGATTATTGGGAATGTTAGACCAAGGGTGTAAGTATACCAGTTTGAAGAGGGGAAAAATGAATTTACGTGGTAAGAAAAATAATGCTTCTTTTATTTTTTTTTTTTATTTAATTTTTGTTAAAAGTGAATCTTTGGTATCCAAACGGAATGCAAGAACATTATTGTTCTTGGATGATCGTTATATATATATATATATATATATATATATATATATATATATATATATATATTATATATACAGACATATATATATGATATATATATATGTATACATATATATATATATATATATATATATATATATATACATATATATATTATATATATATATATATATATATATATATATGACTAGTAGAAATCTTGTTACAACAGAATTCCCATATCATACATGGAGCCCATAAAAAACGAAAAAACGCCAAAAATATAGAGAGAAAATACTATATTTCAGAGACTGCTGTCTCTCTACCTGAAGAGAGACAGGCAGTCTCTGAAATATAGTATTTTCTCTCTATATTTTGGCGTTTTTATGGGCTCCTTTTATTATTATTATTTTATTATCATTTATTATTATTATATACTATTATTATACTAATATATATATATATATATATATATATATATATAATATTATATTATATAAGAGAGAGAGAGAGGGAGGTAGGGAGAGAATGACCCTATAACCGTATCACCTCCATATGACAGATCATCAAGTTCGATCAGTGAGACTGACGCTTTAGAAATCCACACGCGTCCATCAAGGAAATCAGTCACATGTCCAGCGCATTTGACCGAAGGACAGACAAAAGGAATTTGGCCACACAAGGGCAGAGCGAATATTGAATCCAGGTAATTTTACCCGGAATGTCCGATGGAGAACCGTGACTGAATCGTGTGATTTCAACCAACCGAGATAGCAGCCACACCTTAGGTGATTGGAAGTAGTACACTTTAATTTGTTCCCGTGACTTTTCGTTTTACTCGAATGGTGCCCACGACCTGAATTCTTATGTTAAAATAGTTACAATATTTGAAAAGCATAAATCTGTAGGCGGTAGTGCCGTCAGTGTACCTTGCATGGTGCAATGTAGGCATTACTGAAGATTCTTTGCAGCGTCCCTTCGGCCCCCTAGCTGCTGCAACACCATTACGTTCCTTTAGTGTACCTCCGTTCATATTCCTTATACATGACATTCCTCAACCCTATCCTGACAATTGTTTCATAGTGCAACCTTAATCCCTTTCAACTCTCAGTTTCAGTTTCAGCGCCGAACGACCTCATAGGTCCCAGAGCTTGGCCTTTGGCCTGAATTCTAGATATTCCACTATCAAAAAAAGAAAAAGCTTTATCAGCACAGGGCGTGGAACTTCGAAACTCCAGCCATTGTGGTAATTGTATGAAAACCAAAATATTATTCCGGTTTCCAGTAAAGCTTATTATTGTCTTTTTTTATCACGTTGTCTTCGTATTGTTTCCGCTTAGAAAGTTAATGGATTTTTTAATATTATTATTTTCGTCTTCCTTGTTGTGAAATTGTGGCTTTGCACTTAGCGAAGTGTTGCTATTTTCAGCTGAAGTGTTGCTGGAAAGAGCCAGTCAGTCGCTCGGTCTTGTTAGAGAGGAACAGAAAATGAAAAAAAAAATAGAAATAAGATAAAAAAGAAAGAGAGAGAGAGAGAGAGAGAGAGAGAGAGAGAGAGAGAGAGAGAGAGAGAGAGAATGTAAATAAATTTATGAGAAAGAAGAAAAAAATTTGTGAGTAGAGAGGAGTTAAGTAAATAGGTATAAGGAGGGAGAGAGAGAGAGAGAGAGAGAGAGAGAGAATGTAAATAAACTTATGAGAAAGAAGAAAAAATTTGTATGAGTAGAGAGGAAATTAGTAAATAGGTATAAGGAGAGAGAGAGAGAGAGAGAGAGAGAGAGAGAGAGAGAGAGAGAGAGAGAGAGAATGTAAATAAACTTATGAGAAAGAAGAAAAAAATTTGTATGAGTAGAGAGGTAATTAGTAAATAGGTATAGAGAGAGAGAGAGAGAGAGAGAGAGAGAGAGAGACCTTACCTTACCTTACCTTACAGTTCGTTCGGGTTGCCCCAGGTCCCTCAGTGTGAGGCGCCTCTAATGTCTACCAGAGAGTTGCTAGTACATCTTCCGGTATATTTTGCATCTTCCAATCTTGGATGGTCTGGGATGCAGTTTAGATATTTGTCGAGCTTATTCTTAAACACATCTACGCTCACTCCTGATATATTCCTCAGATGAGCTGGCAACGCATTGAATAGACGCTGCATTATCGATGCTGGTGCGTAGTGGATTAATGTCCTGTGTGCTTTCCTTATTTTTCCTGGTATAGTTTTGGGCACTATTAATCTACCTCTGCTTGCTATTTCTGATATTTTTAGTTCCATGATATTTTCTGTTATTCCTTCTATCTGTTTCCATGCCTGAATTATCATGTAGCGTTCTCTTCTCCTTTCTAGACTATATAATTTTAAGAATTGTAGTCTTTCCCAGTAGTCTAGGTCCTTAACTTCTTCTATTCTAGCTGTAAAGGACCTTTGTACACTCTCTATTTTGTGCAATCATCCTTTTGTAGTGTGGGTACCATATCATATTGCAATATTCAAGTGGACTACGAACATATGTTTTATAAAGCATAATCATGTGTTCAGCTTTTCTTGTTTTGAAGTGCCGTAACAACATTCCCATTTTTGCTTTACATTTTGCCAACAGAGTTGCTATTTGATCATTGCATAACATGTTCCTATTCATCATCACACCAAGGTCTTTAACTGCTTCCTTATTTGTGATGGTCTCATTATTAGGTCCCTTATATGCATATAGCTTTCTTTCTCTGTCTCCATAATTTATTGATTCAAATTTATCAGAGTTATCAGAGAGAGAGAGAGAGGAAATAAGTATGTAACTACTTTAACGAGAGAGAGAGAGAGAGAGGGTGGGAGGAGGACTGCATGATTGCAAACCGATTGGATAACAACATTCACAATTACAGAACAGGTAACGGAAGAGAGGAGAATGGAGGAGATGAGATTAGTCATCAAAGCGAGAGATAATTTTTTTTGTCATTCTTGCTTACTCACCGCAAGCAAGCAAACAGGTCTCGAAAGCGGAAACTGGATCTTTTATAAAAGCAAGCAAGCAAGTAAGCGCTGATGCAATCCCAAATTCAGTTTTGACCTGATTTATTTCAATTTCCTTTTGTAAAGCAAGAAGAATTTGGCGTTCGCAAGTCTCTCTCTCTCTCTCTCTCTCTCTCTCTCTCTCTCTCTCTCTCTCTCTCTCTCTCTCTCGTTCTCTCGTATACAGACATACACACAGGCGTTGAAGTCTCTCTCTCTCTATCTCTCTCTCTGTCTCTCTCTCACACACACAATTCACGTAATTGCATGGCAGAATTCTCTCTCTCTCTCTCTCTCTCTCTCTCTCTCTCTCTCTCTCTCTCGTACACAGACACATACACACAGGCGTTAAAGTCTCTCTCTCTCTCTCTCTC
>NC_087210.1:89027664-89035164 GCF_015104395.2 Macrobrachium nipponense | reverse complement strand
ATAATACTGGAAGGTTTCTATTTTCTTTTATTTGAATTTCGGTTTATTTAATTTAATTGATACTGGAAGCTTTTTATTTCCTGTATTTGAATTTCGTTTTGTTTGATTTAAATAATAAAAGTTTTTTATTTCTTTTATTTGAATTTCGTTTTATTTCGTTTAATCATAAAAGCTTTGTATTTCCTTTATTTGAAATTCGTTTTATTTGATTCAAATGATACTGGAAACTGATTTCTGGTTTCGTAAATCCCCCAAGATGACACGAACAGGAAGCAAAAAATGTCACATTGACGCTTTGCAAGATTCACAAATATAAGTAGGCTGGGTTTATTGAAGCTGAAATAAGTTGCAATGTCACGCGAATGTTCCGGGAAGTTGATTTCTCGAAAACAATATTTCAGAAAGTCATTAAAAGCAGAGCCATAATATAGAACAAACATTCCATTCCCGATATGCTCATGCTTCAGTATGTTTTCAGCTTCGATTGGAATGATTATGTTGCGTTAGTCTAGTTTCGCAAAAACGGAACCAAATACTGAAAACTTTCTTGAAGTGATGCCCCAAATATCTTCAGCAGTGAATTTTAGGAAGTGAATTGGGTTGTAAGCTGCCAACGTTAAATCTTTTAATATTATTTGCCTTCCTGTTTCTCCTGAGAGTCAGGATTTAGCACAAACAAATAAATGAATAATAATAATAATAATAATAATAATAATAATAATAATAATAATAATAACAATAACAATAATAATAATAATAACAATAATAATAATACCATGGAACACCAGAGTTGGAGAGAAAGGAAGGGAAGAAATGGATAAGTATCAAGACTTGAAAATAGAAATACGAAGGATATGGGATATGCCAGTGGAAATTGTACCCACATCATAGGAACAACACAGTTATGTAATGTACATATATTTAAGTTTAAACAGAAAATATAGCTTCGGATCGTACGGTTTCCCCTTTCAATCGTGACACGTGTGAGATAACTTTACAGCGAAGTAAAACAAACAGGAGTCAAATACTCTCATATTGACTTGTTATTAAAACATGGAACCAGGTTCGTCCCAGTAATAAATCAGGCAATGCCGTCGTTTATCTGATGAAAGCCCCCCTATCTGGTTTGAAGAGGACCATCAGACGACCGCACTGGGCAAGGACGCCATTCGACGTTCCAGACGAATGGCGGGGCTTTCATCAGAAACAGGCCGACATATAGTGCTTGCCTGATTATACTGGACGACCGTTCCATTGTTTTAATAACAAGGTCACTTAATTTTTGACTCCTTCTTTGTTTACTTCGGCTGTAAAAGTTATATCGACGTGTCATATTGATAAGGGAACTCGTACAGATTCCGAAGCTATCATATTTCTGTTTAAACTTAAATATATGTACTTTTCAAAACTGTGGATTTGTTTCTCCAATAATAAGAATATAGTAGTAATGATAATAATAATATAAAAATACTAATAGGATTAAATAATAAATAATAACTACAATAATATAATCCAATGGGACACCATATTTGAGAGAAAGAAAGGGAAGAAATGGATAAGCATCAAGACTTGAACCTGGAAAAACTAGAGGCTGAAGTAGCTCCAGGACTCATGCAGAAGAGTGTGATCCTAGAAACGGCGCACATAGTAAGTAAAGTGATGGACTCCTAAGGAGGCAGGATGCAACCCGGAACCCCACACTGTGAAACCACCCAGTTGAATAGGATGACTGTGATAGACCAATGATAATAATAATAAATAGATAAATAAATAAGTAATGATAATAATACAAGAATTTTATATTAAACATTTATGTGAGAAGTTTTAAAGTAAAAGGAAATGGCCAGATGTGGCGCCCGTAAGGTTTATGATATTACAATAGAGGCAGTGAGGATAGCTTAAAGATGTATGGTATAGGAAATGGGTTGTTGTGAATGATCGAAGCTATTCATTACGAAAGAAAATTGTGAATGAATATCTAGACAGAAGATGGAGTGATGCAATAAATTCAGAGGCAATTGAGAAAATATAGATTTTAAATTTATGAGATAAGAAATTGAGCCCAGAACTGTGTGGAATGGGTAATGTGGGCAGCTGGTACAGTACTGACAAAGAGACACGAAGAGGAACTTCATAAGCTGGTAAAAGAGTTTGCAAGTTTTCCCAAGGAGAGAGAGAGAGAGAGAGTTGAGCGGAAAGGAATAGTAGATGGGGCAGTGGATGGTAATGTGGACGATGAAAGAATGGAACCAGCTGATTTGTATGGGTATTTGGGTGAGCAATAATATATGAGGCGAGTCACAGAACGGGTGAATCAATAAGTAAGTGGGTTGTGCTGCTTTTACTGTGTAGATGACCTTTGTTAGGGAAGTTTGGTCAGTGTTCAAGAAGTTATATTATATGGAGGAGGGAAAAGTGAAATACACATGATAGAAGCATTTAGCCTTGTGTTTATAGCAGTAAAAAAACTGTTTACAGCAAAGGACCACCAGAAAACACCTCATTTCTGAGGGTGGCCTAAACGACTTTCTAGTCTGCATACACTACAGTAATTTTTTTTAACATTATTCATTTTCGTAAAATTGGCCATATGTTGCATTTATTCATTTTGAATGTGTTTCAGAGTCAGCAAACACTTTTTCAGAATTCCTGATGGGTTCAGCTTTTTTTTGTTTCTTTTTTTATGGAGAAAGTGAAGCAGTATCATACGATTTGCCAAACCAGTTTTTGTATATAAATTCTGGTTTTACTTTTTTTACGTTACGTATCTATGGTCACTTTATGTGAATTTTTTTCTTTTCTTTCAGTAATTCTGAAATGAAAGTGTTACAAAAATATCGTTTTATTTTTGTGATTTGAGTATTTCATGAGACGTAAATTGTTGACAATAAAATGTTTCCGATGACTTCGAGCATTAAACATTTCCGGTCAGTATTCCGGAACAAACAAAAGCGGAAATTGTCGGTCACTTTCGTTGGTTACAGTCATCCCGCCGTTGCAGAATGTCCCGTTACAAAAAGCGCTTTCCTTTCAGATTCCAGCCGCTGTAATTGCTTTTGTAGCGTAAAGGAAAAATGATTTAATTGCCCACAGTGCCTAAGCTTGGAGCGGTCTTTGTGTTGCGGTAGATTTACCCGTCAGAAACTTGACCACCGAGAGAACTCGGTGGGGAGGAACATACCATAAGGAAGAGGAGTCCCGGATGTGATAAAGCAACCGCTCCTCCTACCCCTATATGGTCTCCCCACCCCTTCCCATACCATCCCGGTAATAAGGGAGTCCCGTAGGGTCTACCACTGCTACCACCACCGGCTCTCAGGAGAGAAAGTGAAAGTTCAGATGCTTCTGTCCGGTAGACGGATGGTCTAACGTCCGTCCGGTCTGTCAGAAGCACTAATTAACGACCTCTCTCTCTCTCTCTCTCTCTCTCTCTCTCTCTCTCTCTCTCTCTTTCCAAAAATTTTGTCACCTAGAGTATAAACCAAAGCATTCTGGCGGGCTTACTAAATTCACAACTGATGTATTAATGAGAAAATGTCCTCTCTCTCTCTCTCTCTCTCTCTCTCTCTCTCTCTCTCTCTCTCTCTCCAAAAACGTGTGGCTCAAAGTATAAACCAAAGCATTCTGGGCGGCTTACTAAATTCACAACTGATGTATTGATTGTAAAATGCCCTGTTGTGACAGATGGTTGCTGAGATGTCATTATCAAATAAGGGATTCATAATTTCAAAGCCAGCTTATATTTTCATATACTGGCAAAATAAAAACAATACTGTGGAGCGTGGCTAGATAACTTAAGTAGATTTCTGTAGAATGAATGTGAAGATTATTATATCACAACAATTGCTGTTGTTTGATGCCAGGATAAAGGAGACAAAACAATCTACATATAATACTTTTAAAGAGATTTGTCTTACCTGTGACTCTCGACTCTTGTTACACTGTAAGTGTGCTTCAGTCGTAATCTGGAAGACTTGGTGGAAAAGAAGCCAATCTTTATCCTTGAATGCGGCCGTAATGTCGGTGAGATTACGGATAATTGCCCTCGTTCGCCAACAATTCCGCTTTATGGCTGAAATTTTCCTAAATTCCCCCTTCGAAATGATACTGAACTCAAAAGTTTTATCTATAAAATTGCGTCGCCCCTTGAGAGATAAAGCCAAAGGCGTAAGCTGCCTTAGGCCTAACACTTTATAAGGTTTAGGCCTATCACCTCTTTACGTAGGCCTAACAGCAGTACGAGTGAAGGGAGATCAAAAAGGTAAGATTCGATCATACCGTAGGACCGTAACCCTGTAATCCAATCGATTATGGAATGCCCTCGTCGTGATGTCTCCTGATGGAGGAGGTGCCGTTAGGTAACGGCCGATTATCCTCCTCCTCTCTGGAGACCATAACTCAAAGAGGGTGAATGATGTTTTATGCGTTGAGAAGCTCTCTCTCTCTCTCTCTCTCTCTCTCTCTCTCTCTCTCTCTCTCTCCTGATAATACGTGAAGTGTATTTGCAGGTGTATCGCGGAGATAATGAAACATTGGGTGTAAATCCTGACTGGTTTAGTCTAGTTTTTCTGAGACTTAACACTTTCTATTTTCTTATGTAATGTATATATATATATATATATATATATATATATATATATATATATATATATATATGATATATGTATATTTAGATAGATCATATAAACTTGTTTTCGTTATGTGCTTATATTTGTCGTGCATTCACCTCTATTTCGTGTTATATTAGAGTCTCAGAAGCATGTTCTTTGCTAATGTTTTGTAATGGCATCCATCTTTTTAAATGAGTTTGGACTGTGTCTTGCGAATTTCTTCCCCATTTGACAGTGCATTTTATTATTATTATTATTATTATTATTATTATTATTATTATTATTATTATTATTATTATATAGTTTTTCTAGATTCCTTTTCAGGGATCTTGGGATCGTGCCTATTATTGTTATTAGTTATTATTATTATTGTTATGTTATTATTATTATTATTATTATTATTATTATTATTATTATTATTATTATTATTATTATTATTGTCAGGCAGACACTCGGACAGTCATTCCGCTCCCAGCCAATAGGGAAAACCCCCTAAACTGTGACAACCAATTGAAAACGTTAAAAAAAAATTATTATTATTATTATTATTATTATTATTATTATTATTATTATTATTATTATATTATATTCAGAAGGTGAACCCTATTTATATGAAAGAAGCCCACAGGGGGCCATTGACTTGAAATTTAAGTTTCCAAAGAATATTATGATGATCATTTCGAAGACGTAAGAGGAGATTAAGGGAATTACAGACAAATTATTATTATTATTATTATTATTCTTATTGTACTTAGGAAGCAGACCCTCTCTCAAGCATACTTTATTAAAAGTAATGGCTACTTCAGCAGCATTACACTTGTAGAGGTTCTTCTCTATTTTCCGAATAGCGGCTTTTTCCGTGCTACTTAGACAGGCTAGTAGAGGCGCCTATGGAGGTCATGATCAAATACAGTCAAAATTGATGTATATATTTGAATTTTACAGATAGATGATCTATTGTTAAAGCACTGGTATCATAGTTTATCTGTAAAATTCAAATATATACATCAATTTTGACTGTATTTGATCATGACCTCCATAGGCGCTCTACTAGCCTGTCTAAGTAGCACGGAAAAAGCCGCTATTCGGAAAATAGAGAAGAATCTCTACAAGTGTAATGCTGCTGAAGTAGCCATTACTTTTAATAAAGTATTATTATTATTATTATTATTATTATAAATTATTATTATTATTATTATTATTATTATTATTATTATTATTATTATTATTATTATTATTATTATTATTGTTAAGAAATTTACAGTTTCGTGGAAACAAATTGTAAAAAAATATCCACAATTATATATTAAAAATATATTTTTACATAGAAATATATTTTTAACATATAATTGTGGAAATTTTTTACATTATATTATTATTATTATTATTATTATTATTATTATTATTATTATTATTATTATTATTATTATTATTATTATTATTATAAAGAACAGGCCCGTCTGAGCTCAGTGAATGTTGCAATAGCTCCCTTCCTTCTTTTTTCTGCTCTCTAAGTGCGCTGGAGTGTAAAATGAATCGGGTGAAAATTGGGTGTTTATTTATTACCATGAAAGAGCATCTTTTATTATTATTATTATTATTATTATTATTATTATTATTATTATTATTATTATTATTATTATTATTATTATTATTATTATTCACTGACACCTAGAATTCATTTTGTTACGTCTTTTCTTTGGTGCTTGTATTTAAAGATTTTTTTCTAATCTTAATTATATTCTCATCCGTATACCTTGGTGCAAAGCTCTGGTGCAAATCAGGTGAAAGGTGTGACCTAGCTAAGATTATCAGTGGAAGGACGGTGTCGAATTGACCCACACCAACGAAGTGTTTGGGAAAACATGAGTGGCGCAACTTTGTAATTGTAAAGCTTCATTTTTTTCGTCGTAATTGGAAAGTGTTTTGCCCAGTTCTGATCATTAAGGCACGCTTTGCTGCTTTGTGAATTCGCTTTAGAAAAAGTGGCAGTAATTTTAATATATGTGATGAATTTAAGAAAAACTACTAGCTGGAATTTGTTTTATTTACAAATTTTAGGAAAACTATTGGCTAGAATTTTTTATACAGATAAATTTTAGAAATACTGTCTGTAATTGCTTTTAAATGTAAATTGAAGAAAAGTTGTAATATATATATATATGAAAAATTAAAAAATTGGTTTTTTATATATTATATATATATTATATATATAATATATATATATGTTATATATATAATAGTATATATATATATATAATATATATATATTAATATATATATATATATATTTATATATATATATATATAACATATATATACTATATATAAATAGATATATATATCTAATAGCTTATCCATATGTATTTCTCATGCAATTCTCATACTACTAAAGCTATATCACTACTAATTGATTCAAATACTATAAACCGTTTTCATTCAGGTCCAAAACTGAAGCCATTTTGATATTGCTCACTCTATTGCCATTTTAATTCTCGTATCAAGGCCAGGTCACGGGAAGCACAATGGTATGCGTTGCTATGTTTTTAATTAAAATGACGAAATGTTTGTCACTACATTTGCACGTAATTTATTTTTCTTTTCTTTTTTTGCCATTAAAATCTTTAATGATGTTTCTTTAATGAAAATGTCTCATGTCGAAACATATTATCAGCTGTTCTGGTGGGAAGAATAATAATTAGTTCCCAAAATTTGAAAAAGAAATTCATTATTCCTTGCAAACAAATATATCTTATCGGCCTTTCTCTTAGAAATACGTGAGATGTGTTACGTTCTACTTATTTATTTTTTCGTTAATATTGATGATCTATTGTTAAAGCACTTGTTTTGTATACTTAAGAGGCGTGAGTGATAATGTAATATGATAAAT
>NC_087210.1:89022664-89025164 GCF_015104395.2 Macrobrachium nipponense | reverse complement strand
TGCATAGTGCACATTATGCAACAGTCTACGGATCTCCACATTGGGAATGATTATTTGCAACACCTTTAATATGATAAGAAAGCGTAGTGTGGGTTAATGTACAGAATAAACCATTCTTTTGCAGAACGGCGAATGACGTACAGTCCTTCTTATCTTTGCAAACGTGCCCACTTCAGCGACAAATAAGGGTTCGTTTGAAGGAAAAGTAAATTTTGTTTTTTTGGAAAGTAAAAGTTCTCTAATTGTAGAAACCTCGTATATGGGTGGTAGTTTCTGTTTAAGACGAATGTTGAACGTAAAGATCTGGAGAACGAAATATTTTGGATTTCCTTTCGTTCCATAGACACCATTTTTAGGTGTTGAAGGCACACGCCTCCTTTTCAGTTTTGTGAAAGGATTACTATTGTGCCGGCATTTTCTGTCCGCCCTCAGATCTTGAAAACTCCGGAGGGTAGAGGGCTGTAAATTGGCATGTTGATCATCCACCCCTATGTCATCAAACATACCAAATTGCAGCACTCTAACCTCAGTGGTTTTTATTTCATTTAAGATTCAATTTAGCCATGGATCGTGCGTCTGGCAGGGTTTTCTGGAGCCCTGGGACGCACCGTCACTATACTGCATCTGGTGAGCAAGTAGCGAGCTGCCGGTCATAGTTGATGGTTTTATACTGCATTATACGTTGCATAGAAAACTCGATTCCGCCGAAGTTTCATTTGTTATGGAAGTTAACGCCATGTATTTCCCCATATTCCCTCTTTGCTGCCATTCATAGCTATTGAGCATTGTTGTATTGGGCAAGTTCTTCTTTTATACCTTCAGTTTTGCTTCGCCTTACTTAGTAGAAGCTTGAGGCTTCATAAATAAAGATTAAGGGGAACATAACCTGAAAGGAGTTAGGGGTCACAGGTTAACGAACCATGGAGCGATGAGCTGGTAATATATTCCTCACGTGACAGAAGATTGTTTTTTTTTTTTTTTTAATCTCTGGGAGACGTTACTCGCGTCTTGACAAGAAAGCTGTCGTAGGAAAAGTCAGTGTGACTCACCTCTGACAAAATCTGACATGGCAGAGAATGCTAATAATGTGTCTTTGGTTTATGTAGTTCTTTAAGACAAGTGGTGCTTATAACCTCGTTCAATGCCCGTGCCCCTTGATATCTCAGAGAAAATTTTATCGTACCCGCATCCAGTAAATACACGATGTCTCCCAATAAGATAAATTCTCTCTCTCTCTCTCCCCTCTCTCTCTCTCTCTCCTCTTTCTCGTCTCCCTCTCTCTCTCTCTCTCTCTCTCTCTCTCTCTCTCTCTCTCTCTCTCCAGTGACAAGTATATATACCCAAAGCTTTCAGGTTCCATATGAAAATTCTCTCTCTCTCTCTCGTTCTCCTCTCCCTCTCTCATCCTCTCTCTCTCTCTCTCCTCTCTCCAGTACAAGTAAATACCCAAAGCTTTCAGGTTTCCAAAAATTGCTTCTCTTCTCCTCCTCTCTCCTCTCTCTCTCTCTCTCATCGTCGTCGGTGTTCCTAACGTCGCGTGATTCCAAGTGCCTCTCGTGTCTTTCCTGTTCTTTATCTTCCACAGATCTCCACTCATCTCCAGCCTCCCTTAGTAGGTTCGGAGGAGGGGGAGGGGGTATAGGGTCGCATTTCCCTTTGCCTGTCATTTCTGACTTTGTCTCGCCGCCTTATTTTGCTAATATTCTTCCTCTGAAAGTTGTATTCTCAGATAGACCCTTTCATTCCCCTTACTGTACCTCCGTTCATATTCTCTCTCTTGCTCCAGTCACACCTTTCAGACTTTCTTATTGACCAGTTTCAGCGCTGAATGACCTCCTCGTAGGTCCCAGCGCTTGGTCATTTCGCCTAAAATATATTTATTCTATTGTGTTCTTAAATCGATGGAATCTTTTAGATATAACTTCTTTGTCTTGCCATGATTCAGGTCCGTATTGTAATACAGATCGTATGAGATTTGTATGAACAAGGAATATAAATTTTGTATAGGAGTGACATACATCATTGTTAGGTCTGGCAACTCAAATACGAGGACGTGTCAAAAAATTAATCAACATGGAAGAAATGATGAGTCATAGACTAACTTAAAATGAGAGAGAGAGAGAGAGAGAGAGAGAGAGAGAGAGAGAGAGAGAAATATTACCTGCAGATCGGTTTCACCCTTCGGAGGGAATGGAATACCATATCAAGACCCTCCCCTATTTTTGAGAGAGAGAGAATCTTGCTTGTAGATCGATTTTAACTTTCCTAGTTAGCGGGTATTACGTTACCAAGAAACTTCCCTACTATTGAGAGAGAGAGAGAGAGTTACAAGGATTAGGATGTGTGCTCACTTATCTCTTGGAACAGGTTTTACTGCTCATTCACAGTGTCCTAATGATTTTGTCTAGCTTTCTATAGAAAGAGAGAGAGAGAGAGGAGGGTGGGTGTGAGTTGTCGATGTCACCCTACCTGTGGAGAGGAATACTTTATCAAGGCTCTT
>NC_087210.1:89007664-89017664 GCF_015104395.2 Macrobrachium nipponense | reverse complement strand
TCCAATTCGACTGGGTGGTATTTATAGTGTGGGGTTCCGGGTTGCATCCTGCCTCCTTAGGAGTCCATCACTCTTCTTACTATGTGTGCCGTTTCTAGGATCACACTCTTCTGCATGAGTCCTGGAGCTACTTCAGCCTCTATTTTTTCTAGATTCCTTTTCAGGGATCTGGGATCGTGCCTAGTGCTCCTATGATTATGGGTACGATTTCCACTGGCATATCCCATATCCTTCTTATTTCTATTTTCAGATCTTGATACTTATCCATTTTTTCCCTCTCTTTCTCTTCACTCTGGTGTCCCATGGTAGCGACATCAATGAGTGATACTTTCTTATTATTATTATTATTATTATTATTATTATTATTATTATTCAGATGAACCCTATTCATATGGAACAACCCCACCGCAGCTCAGGGGCCATTGACTTGAAATTCAAGCTTCCAAAGAATATTATCTTCAATATGTATTAAAATACAGTTGAATACTTGACTAGGCTCCGTCAAGTACAGCTTCTTGTTTCTCTCAGTAAAACATCGGTCGAAAGTTAAGCTGCCTTGGTAATGAGTTTCCCCTGCAGGCCAGGCAGTCTCGTCTTCGCTCGTAAACACACTCTTTTTTAGTCATTCATCTTGAGAGTAATTACTTTTAAGCGAAGGCAGCGTCTTGTGGTAAGCAGCTGAAAGATGTCATTAGGCAAAGCCAGGAATCCTTGACTCCACCTACAAGGCCCTTTTTTTATTAATTTTTTTTTATTTAATCCTTAATTTTTATCTATGTATTTTTTGGTGTGTAAAAGGCCCATTAAAACATTCTGGTTTAAAGCTAAGGACTGTATTTCGGTGGACTAACTTCCACCCTTACAAGTAGTGAATGACGGGACTTACATTAGCGAAATTTATAGTGGGAGATATGCCCTTGTGTAATGTTTTAATGGGCCTTTTATACTTTTATACTTGAGACGTATCCTGTTTTAACAGAAGAATTTATTTACACACACACACACACTCATATATATATATATATAATATATATATATATATATATATATATATATATATATATATATATAATAAATTAATTTAAATCCTTTATTTATTTGCTTATTAATTTTTGCGTAGCACGAATTCCCTCTATTAGATAGGCAAGACTGCATTCCCCTTGTCAAAATGTTAGTTCTAAACTAATTGCCGTTGGTCAGTTGAATTTGAATTTCTGATATACCCTCTATTAAACCAGGAATTCCCTTCAATGTAAATAAAATGTTTCCTCAGTTATCCGATTATTTCGAGTATTTCATGAATCAAATCAATTTTATTGTCATGGAGAAAGCCTGGGTTCAGATTATAATCATATAAACATTTTTTAAGGTAAAAGTCCCAATTATAATCTTATAAACCTTATAGAAGCTAAAAGCCCCAATTTAATCATATAAACCTTTTAGAAAATAAAAGTCTCAATTATAATCTTATATACGTTTTTATAAGCTACAAGTCCCAAATTTAGTCATATAAACGTTTTATAAGCTAAAACATTTTATAATCATATAAACCTTTTAGGAGATAAAAGTCCTAATTATAATCTTATATACGTTTTTATAAGCTAAAAGTCCCAAATTTAATCATATACAAGTTTTATAAGCTAAAACATTTTAGAAACTAAGAGTCCCAAATTTAATCTCATAAACATTTTATAAGCTAAAAGTCCCAATTATAATCATATAAACATTTTATAAGATAAAAGTCCCTATTATAATCATATAAATCTTTTGTAAGCTGAAAGTCCCAATTATAATCATATAACCTTTTATAAGCAAAAGTCCCAACTGTAATCATTAAACCTTTTAGAAACTAAAAGTCCCTAATGTAATCATTTAAACTTTTCGTAAGCTAAATCTTTTATAAGCCAAAAGTCTCAGTAGTAAATATTAGGATAAACCTTGTACAAGCTAAAAGTCCTAATCATAATCATATACTACTCATAAACCTTTTACAACCCTAAACGTCCCATCTTTGAGAAATCAAGTCCAGATTCCCTTTTCAGACAACTCTATTCCACATGCCCATGCCCCAATGCTCGCGCCCGTCTTCTGAAAGAGCGAGTGGCATCCTGCGCACGACTTTGGCCTTGGGGCCAACTTTCACTCAAGGTCAGCGAACCCGCGCGCGCCTTTATTCGCCGGGTCTCTGGTTCGGGAGCGCATTATGCTTCTCCCGGCACTTTCTTCTTCATCGAGGATTGCGATGGGGTAATGGTACCTCTGTAGACATGAAGGGAATTTCCGAGTCTCCCAGGACTTCCTTAGTACTTTCTTCTTCATCGAGGATTGCGGTGGGATAACGGTACCTCTGTAAACATGAAGTGAATCTCCCAGGACTTCTCCAGTACTTTCTTCTTCATTGAGGATTGCGATGGGCTAACGGTACCTCCATAGGCATGATGTGGGTTTTTTTTCTAGTCGTCTTCTTTTCGTAGCGCCACGATGGCTACTTCATATTCTCTCGTAGAACATTGCGTCGGGTTGCTGTCTTATTGTCGTTTAGGAAGGGGAGATGTATCATACAAGAATTTATCAAAACAACCGTCTCTCGTCTGTGTTGTATCTCATTTGGTCTCGTAGAAGTCTTACGTAGACCCTTGAATTTGATTTCGATATTTTTTCTGTCGTGATTTTATTACTGCTTGCTTCTCTTGAGCCTAGGTAATCATAGGAGAAACGACTACAAACTGCAGCTATTATAGACCAGTGATATTTTAGACCCTTTATGTTCTGTAAGACTTGTTTTATATATTTATTTAAGATTTAATGTTTTTCGTCATTAGCTGCCAGTGTAATGGGCTCAGTGTTGCACACCTGGAATTACAATTTTCACTTTTCTTCATAACATATGTATCTTTAGGAAAATGGCGCATTGAAGTGTGATAAGAATCTCGCTATTTAGCGTGCCTTTGAGACCACAAGCAACACACCTTTTAGCTTAGTATTTTTTATTTAAGTATTTTTTATTTAATGTTATATATCCAATAGATAGGAATTCCGCTGACCACTTAAGGGAAACTGTTCAACGCCATAACATATTGAGGAATTGCAATAAACTTGAAAATAAAACTATGAGCCGTATCTAAGTACTTTTGTTAATCTTATTCGTAATGTCTTTTCTTTTTGTTGTTGTGATTGTGATTAGCTTTTGTTTCTATGTTTTATTATTGAAGTCTTTTTATAAGAACGTAAAATGCTGATAATTTTCTCTGTTGTATAAAGCAGGTTCTGAATTGCTTACTGAAAAAAAAACTTAATTGTTGTTTTATAAAGCAGATTTTGAAATGTTTCATGAAAAAACTTAATTAATTCCTTTATAAAGCTGATTCTAACAATCTTCATAAAATAACTTAATTTTTTTTGTATAAAGCGGATTCTGACAAACTTCATGAGAAAAAAAAACACAATTCTGTTTTTTTATAAAGCAGATTCTGACTTGCCTCATAAAAATGACTTTTTCTATTTTTTAAACGGAACCTGACAAACTTCATAAAAAAATTAATTCTGTCATTTTTTAAATATAGCAGATTCTGATTCGGTCATTTGTTTTTTATATAGCAGATTCTGACCAACTTCATGATAAAGACTTAATTCTATTAATTTTTTAAAGCGGATTATGCCATGCTTCGTAATAAATTGTTTTTTTTTTCTTTTCTTTTCTTTTTCTTTTTTTTTTGTAAAGCCGATTCTGACAAACTTCATGAAAAACGACTTAATTCTCTTGTTCCTCATTTTCCGCTAATTGGAGAAAAGTGAGGTACGGTGAATGACTTAAGACAATTTCTTGGCTGATGAAAAAAAAAAAATAAAAAAAAAGGAAAGTGTAATATGCGCTTAGATTGATGGGACTGAAAAGAAATGACAGACGAAGAATAACTTGGCCAGATGAGAAAGTGTTTGGAAGAAATACATTACATATTATATATATATATAATATATATATATATATATATATATATATATATATATACACGTTATTTATACATGTGTATATAGTTATTTACATATATACATACACTTTATATGTAAATAAATATGCATGTATATATATTTTATATTAACGTGTGTATGTATTTATAAAAGCAAATAATTATAAACACAAGTATAAATAACGTATGTATATAAGTATATATACACTTACAGAGAGAGAGAGAGAGTACGATTCCCATGAATGTTCTATATATGTCGGGTGTGGTTTTATGCGTAGCGACACGTGTATTTTTCTGATAATAGAAACTATGGAAAACGGCACCTTTTTTTCACGTACTTTGGTTTCTCTTGTGTACCGCAGGCTAAAATGACGCTTTTAATGTCCTGTGTCCCTATTCCCTCTTCGTTGGATGGAAAAGTCTGCGATTAAGGCTTTGAAAGGTGACGTTTCCAAAAGGGAAGAGTGACGGATGGAAAGGTCACAGGTCACTGACCGGCCTTTGAAAAATTCCTGAAACCTTCGGAAATACTATGAGGAGAGAGAGAGAGAGAGAGGAGAGAGAGAAGAGGGAGAGAGATAGAGAAAAAAGTATTGTAAGGAAGGAGAGATAGAGAGAGAGAGAGAGAGGAGAAAAAAAATATTAGTTAGGAAGAGAGGAGAGAGAAAGAAGAAAACTATGAGGTGAGGAGAGAGAGAGAGAGAGAGAGAGAGAGAGAGGAGAGAGAATTGAAATACTGTGAGGAGGTTGACGGAAAGGTTACCTGTGTGTGTGTGAGAGAGAGAGAGAGAGAGAGAGAGAGAGAGAGAGAGAATCGAAATATTATGAGGAGGTTGACGGAAATGTTACCTGTGAGAGAGAGAGAGAGAGAGAGAGAGAGAGAGAGAGAGAGAGAGAGAGAGAGAGAGAATAAAATGCGATTGGGTACGAGTACAGATCTCTGGAGTTGATTGCATTAAAGTTCTTATTGTTTTTAGATTTTTTTTTCATTATGTTACAAATGCCTTTTGGTCTGAAAGCAATTGTTCTTATATTTTGCTTTCTAATTATTCAGTTCAGTGGGTCATTATTTTTGTTCCTTTTTCATTCAGTGTCACGGTCAGTCGTATTCTTTCTTTTTTTTTGTCACTGAAGGCGTTTCAATATATATATATGTATATATATATATATATATATATATATATATATATATATATATATATATATATATATATATATATATATATATATATATATATATATGTGTGTGTGTTTATATGTATATATGTATATATATGTATATATTTCCGGATGCTGAAGAGAAAGCTGTCAAGTAGAGGGGCCCAGCCCCGAGAGGATCTTGAGTCAACTCCATCATTCTTGTTTCTTTTTTTTTATCATTTTTTTTTTTATAGTTACGTATCACTAGTTTCTCGTAGTCCATTTCTCCCATAAGTGGCTCTTACTTTCGTGTACTTTGTATTATACAGTTTCACTTTCTGTTTTACCTTTGGGTCTGTTGTCGAGTTGAAAATATGCACGTTGTATTAATTTTTTATCTTTAGTATTTAAAGCGTTGAAATTATATGTCGTGTTAAGTTTTTCAATCTATTTATTTTTTTTTAATTTTGAAGCGTTGGAAATCATGTTTTATTACGTTTTTAATAATATAGCTTTTTTATTTTTTATTATATTTTTAAGCGAGCTGGGCTTCTATCATCAATAATTATGAGGTTTATTGTGGTGATATATAATGGTTTGGTGAGTGTCATTTAAAAAAAAAAATTCTTGGAAAAAAGCATGAATGAATAAATTATTTTTTTTATTTAGTTTATTTTTCTTTTATATATTATAAAGGTTGTTAGACTTCTGTCATCAGCAATTATGAGATGTATTGTGGTATGTGTAATGTGGTTAATGTAATTTGATTGGAAGTACATCCTTTCTGGGTAAAAATTTAAATGAATCGATGAAGCAATTTTAACATTGAAAAATTTTAAGAGGAGTTGTATTATTTCTTATGAATGGAAACTATGGTAGTTAATTACAGCTAAAAGAAAAATATCTTGAGCGGCTCAAGCCTTTTTGGATTTTTGTACATCTACCTGTTTAATATAACCATGTTTATACTTCTTTTAATTGCTGCGGATTTTATTCATTCATTTTCAACTTTTATGGAAAAACTTTACAGTTTTGGTCATTAATATTTCCTTCTCTAAAATTCCTACCATTTCCATCTTTGAGAAGTATTTTCACGACTTAAAACACAACCCAACACACATTCCTGGTGCACATTCCCGTGTAGAAAACTGCATTAATCTGTAACATCAACTTTCACTGTTGAATTACGAATCTTAAATGCCCGCATGACCTGTCACCCACTGCTTGAACTATAATCAAAGCTTTAAAGTATCCGTTTGGAGTCAAATGCCCATTTCCGGGTAGCTCCAAACGTTGGACCCCAATGAAAGTGAGATCACACCACCTGCCCTCTCCTTGAGCGGGATAGTACCCACTACCCAGTCAGTTCATGAGTATAGCCAGGGCCATTGAGAGTGAGTGATCTTGGTACAGCCCATTGGGATCTCTCTTGGAATAAGCCCAGACCACTTTCCTCATCCTCCTCCTCCTCCTCCTCCTCCCCACCGTTTCTTTGGAAGTGCCCCAATAGAAAGTTGAACGCGATACACACAATGCATAGCTAAGTACGGTGTTATGGCTTCCTTGATATTGAACCATTGTTTGGGGCGTATTGTTTTTTTTTTTTTTTTCGTTCACTCCGTCGTGAATTTTATTTGTTTAGATTTTATCTTTTATCTTTTATTGTTCAGTTCTGCTCTTTTCCCTTTCCTTTCTGTATTGAAGCGGTATGATAATTAGTGGGAGATGCCTTGTGACTAAGAACTATATATATATATATATATATATATATATATATATATATATATATATATATATATATATATATATATATGTGTGTGTGTGTGTGTGTGTGTGTGTGTGTGATATATATATATATATATATATATATATATATATATATATATATATATATATATATACACATATATATATACACACATATATATATATACATATATATATATATATATATATATATATATATATATATATAAACGTTCTTAGTCACAAGGCATGTGTATACATGCATACATACATACATGCAAATCTTCTTTGCCTTTAAAATTTAGAGGGAGGTGAACGAAAAATTAAGTTCATAGACCAAAGGGGTCTCAGAATACTGAATACTCATGTTAATATTTTCAAAAAAAAATTAACCCAAATAAGCTTGTACACTGAACTAGAGTGATTGACATAATCCACAGTGGAATGACAAGGCTGGATTTCACTCTTATTACGTATGCAATGAGGCGTGTGCTGTCAATGTACCTACAGAGTTACTTACTAAACCTTTCATACTCTTTCTCATGCCAATAAACTTTTTCATAGCAACTTTTATTTAAGAAACGATGTGTGTGTACTATTGATACGATCGTAGCATCTCAGTGGACGATCATCCTCGAGCGTAAGAGAGAGTTTGTTTACATATATATATATATATATATATATATATATATATATATATATATATATATATATATATATATATATATTGAGAAGTCGTTTTATTATTCATCTCAACTTATTGCATGTAAGGAAATGTATGGGGGCCACCCTCCCTCCGTCTCCCCCACCGTCATCACCACATTTTTTTTTTAAATCTATCTTTTTGTTGACTTATAATTTCATTTTCTGAAGCTGTTCTTTGCTGATAAATCTCCCACGTACCAAAACGAAGCGGTATGCTCACAATTGAGCGCGCAAGCATGCGTATTTTATTTTTCATTTATTTATTTTATTTTTGTTTACCTTAACGTTAACTTATGATAATTTCGTTTTCTGGAGCTGATCTTTGCTAATAAAAAGCCTTCTGAGTGCCAAAAACGAACCCAATCCCCGCACACTCCCAATTGAGCGCGCAAGCACGCCTTCAATCTCGACCATTATTAAATAAACCCATTTACGGCTTTATTCCTAAGTGGCCCAGCCAGACGACTAGAGATTTTTTTTTTTTTTCCAATAAGTCTCCCCCATGAAGGTCAGCCCTTGTGAGCTTAAGCGTGGGTCACTCCTAATGACACTAATCGAATAAATCGTGTGAATTTCGCACTTACTGACTTACGCGTTCGTGAGTCACTGGATATCAATTACGAGTGACCTTCCATTCGCCCGTTATATTATGGTTGTGTGGAGTCGGGGAGGGGGGGAAGGGGGGGCGGGGGAGGGCCAGAGGGGTTATAATCTGTCAAACTCATGTTGTTGTGATTTGATATAGGTTTTTACGAGTCATGGCATTGTTGTGTAATGACGGAGGAGGGTTCGTGTTGTCGCTGTTTCAGTGGTAACCTATATTTCACGTAGCTTGCTTTGATTATGCAGGAATTTCTGGTTTTCTATTGATCGTGTTGTACTGTTATTTAGAATAATCTTATTTCTCTGGTAATAGGTACTTCCGCAAATATAGGAATTGATGGCTGCAATCTTGGTTTCTGCTTTATTTGAATGCATTTATAAAGAGGTGTTACTGTATATGTAGATAGGTACAGTAGGGATAAATACCCAGACATACTTGACCACATTCAAAAGAGTTGTTTTTGAAAACTAATTTGTATTGTGCGTGTGTTGGAAATTGAATAACTGTGCATCAGCAATATTTATATCACCTACGGTTTTCTTGCAAGTTAGGAAAATATAGAACAAAATACTTTTGAGTCGTATGTGCATTAGGAAAGCTTGGAGTTATGTGTTTCGTGAATGTCCTATAACAGAAAATCTTATTCATTCACAAATTTTGCTCCACACATTAGCCGCTGGTTAAGTTGGCATAAGTTAGATTTTTATTTTTAAGACACTGGAAGTAAACAAGAAACCAGTGTCAGAAGAAAATGAAAGCAAGCAAAAAACATTGGGAGAAAAAATGAAAACAAGCAAGAAACCTGTGTCAGAAAAAAAAATGAAAACAAACAAGAAACCTGTCAGAAAAAAGTTTATGCAAACAAGAAACCAGTGTCAGAAAAAAATGAAGACAAACAAGAAACCAGTGTCAAAATAAATGAAAACAAGCAAGAAACCAGTACCAGAAAAAAACTCAAATGTAATTATAGCAAATTATATAATCAACTTTTAAACTAGAAGGCAAACAGGTGACACTGTTTGGAAAAGTCAGGTGTAATATTTTTGAGGATTCATGCTTGTGAACAAATATGATACGCTTTTCCCATTTTCCCTTACGCAAGCACGCAAAGACAAAAGCGTCATTCTGTCTCGTGTCGTGACTGTTAATGATTTATGTTCCAAGTCATTTCCGTATGTCTTTGAGTGTGATAGACATGGGAAATTATTCAAATTAAGATGGGAATTGATCCAAAGATAAACAGAACAGTAAATAAGTAAAGATATAGAATAAAAATTGAAAGAAAAATGTCCACTTTCATATAGCTGATAAACCCACGTTCTTTATTGTTCTATTATTATTGCATTGTAGTCATTGTACATACTCTCTCTCTCTCTCTCTCTCTCTCTCTCTCTCTCTCTCTCTCTCTCTCTCTCTATCTATCTATATCTATATATATATATATATATATATATATATATAGATATTTATATATATATATATATATATAGATATATATATATATATATATATATATATATATAGATAATATATATATATATATCTATATATATCTCTCTATATATATATATATATATATATATATATATGATATATATAGATATATATATATATCTATATATAGTATATATCTATCTATCTATATATATATATATATATATATATATATATATATATATATATATTTAATAGAGAGAGAGAGAGAGAGAGAGAGAGAGAGAGAGAGAGAATATTTGCCCTTGTCATATTTTTCTTCCGTTTAAGTCATAGTATTTTTTTTTATCGTATTTTCTCCCTAGATAATCATTTTTGGATATTTTTTTTCTCATTATTATCA
>NC_087210.1:88942664-89002664 GCF_015104395.2 Macrobrachium nipponense | reverse complement strand
TGGGAAATACAAATAGATGGAAAATATTCTAGGAGTTAAATAAAATAAATTTTCTAGGAGTTGAAAAAAAAAAGTGTTCTTCGAGTTAAATGAAACATATTCCTCGAGTTAAATAAAAAAAAATATTGTAAGAGTTAAATAAAAATAAATGTGGCGCCGTGGAGGAGTGGGTTAGGTCGTCAATGGACTTAAGTTAAGTTAAGCAACATAGGGGCTGGTCAGTCGTTGGATGGGTGACCGCTCTCCTCGGCGTTGATGCCTTGGGAAAGGATCTTTACCATAATTTCCTCAGTCTACTCAGCTGTAAATGAGTACCTATCCCTGATGGGGTAGGGTCCAGCTATGGGTTAAATAGCAAAACTCAGCAATGATGGAAAGCAATGAAGGAATAAACGACAACGACGTGAATGGAACCTCTGGCAACAGAGGAGCTTCGTCCGGCAACCAGGTATTCAACCCAATTGAAGGGGAAGACGGTCAGGTACATGGAGGTCGTCATCCAGCAACTGACCACCACAACGACAGTAATCAACAGCCTGAGAACAGAGCAGAGGCTGGCAGACCAAGTAAGGAACATAAAGAAAAAGAACTGGCTCTCCCCAACAGAAAGAGAAGAACTGGAAAGGGAAATGTCACACGACAACGAATTACACGAAGACGAACTGAGAGACGATGCCACAGAAGACGACAGGGATGATGAGGTATCAAACAACGACACACGAAGAAACACCGACGAAGTAACAGAGAGGAGCCAGATACAGAGAGAACAAAGATCCCCTCCATGAAAGCCTACAACACCAAGAAATTAAGGGAGAAAACAAGTGAGGTCAATGAAATAATGGGCATAATACACACCACCAGTATCACAGAAACAAATAACTTGGCATATGCAGGAGCAAGATTAGTAGCAGAACTGATGGGGATTCGAAAACCAACACCACCAGCACAACCAACCCAACAGAAACCAAAACAGCAACCTCCTTGGAAAAGGCGCCTGGAAAAGCAAATCATGGTGATGAGATCTGACTTGAGTAAACTGAAAGAGATGACAGAAAAAGGCTAAGAAGCAAGAAAACAAGGGAGGAACTCAACGAGAAATACAAAGTACAAGAGAGGGGACTAAACAACACAATAGAAGATGTAAAACAGAGGCTTAAGGCCAAAGCGCATAAGATCCAACGGTACATGAACAGGAATAAGGGATACCAACAGAACAAACTATTCGGAACCAACCAGAAAAGACTATACAGCCAACTAAAAGAAATTCCTGAAGCCGAACCAAGTAAGAGACTCTGGGAAAACATATGAAGCAATCCGGTATCACATAACAAACATGCAACATGGCTCCAGGAAGTCAAGGAAGAAGAAACAGGGAGAATAAAACAAAGATTCACAGAGATCACGACAGACACAGTCAGACACCAACTAAAGAAAATGCCAAACTGGAAAGCCCCAGGTCCCGATGAAGTCCATGGATACTGGCTCAAAAACTTCAAGGCCCTACACCCACGAATAGCAGAACAACTCCAGCATTGTATCTCAGATCACCATGCACCCAAATGGATGACCACAGGAAGAACATCCTTAGTACAAAAAGACAAGAGTAAGGGAAATATAGCCAGTAACTACAGGCCTATCACCTGCCTACCAATAATGTGGAAGTTACTAACAGGTATCATCAGTGAAAGGCTATACTAACTACCTAGAGGAGACAAACACCATCCCCCACCAACAGAAAGGCTGCAGAAGGAAGTGTAGGGGCGCAAAAGACCAGTTCCTGATAGACAAAATGGTAATGAAGAACAGTAGGAGAAGGAAAACCAACCTAAGCATGGCATGGATAGACTATAAGAAAGCCTTCGACATGATACCACACACATGGCTAACAGAATGCCTGAAAATATAAGGGGCAGAGGAAAACACCATCAGCTTCCTCAAAAATACAATGCGCAACTGGAATACAATACTTACAAGCTCTGGAATAAGACTAGCAGAGGTTAATATCAGGAGAGGGATCTTCCAGGGCGACTCACTGTCCCCACTACTCTTCGTAGTAGCCATGATTCCCAGGTCCTCGTCGACAACGGACACACCAATCGTGCTGTTGATGAGTCAATAAGGAAAAGTATGGATGCCTGGTACCACCAGGAACCCCGCCCCGCCCGACGTTGCAGAGCCCATCAAGCTTTTCTACAAGGGGCACTTCCACCGGAGGTACAAGAGGACGAACAAGCCCTCAAAAAGATCATCGAGGAAAACGTCAGCCCCGCCGACCCAGACAGAAATATTAAAATTAATTAATATATTATAAAACGAAGAAGACGAGCAGCCTGGTGATTGAGAAACAAAAACCCTTCGGCGCCCCTGCAGGATCCCTTGAAGAAGACGAGTGTGGTCTACCGTTACACATGCCCCGTCCGAGGATGCCTCGGCAAATACGTCGGTATGACCTCCATGCGTTTCTCCAAGCGAATCTCCTGCCACGCCCAATAAGGAGCCATATTCAACCACGCCAGGACTGCTCATAACAAACGGATAAAAAGAAATGATATTATCCCTAATATCATAACAATAGATCAGACAACAGATCCCCGACGTCTGCGCCTCCTAGAAGCCCTTCATATAGGTAAGGAGAAACCAAACTTAAATATAACTCAAGAAACGTTTCTCCTTCCCACCGCCGCCCGGAGAGCAGCGAGCGACCCCCCGACGATGCCAGATAATCAGGAGCCCCCACAGGATGATACGATTCCTGCTACAGACGGAATTCCTGACGTTCATCCCCAGGCACACCACTGTGGCGCTCGCACAAGAGAATCCCCGAGACCTTCGGGGCGAGATCCACGGCTTCGCCCAAGACCGGCCCGACCAATGAGAATGCAACTCTAGGCCCGTGCCGCTATAAATACCGTTCCGCAAACTTCCTTGCTAGTCTCTTCCATCGACTCGTCCGAAGATGACCTACGAGAAGGTCGAAACGTCACGTAATACCAGCTATACCAGCACCAACACCAGCCCTTAATCCAAAGACGACCCTGGCCCGAAGTGAACTACGATTACGGAATAATACCGGCACTGACGACGACCCCTGCTTGACCTGGACCTGATATCCTGTTCTAATAAAAGATTCCTTCAGCATTTACAATTTTTGAAAATTCCCAATATGAATATTGGCCAGTTACTCAGAAACATCGCTGAGCCTGAGAAGCGAATTGTAAGGAAAATAGAAAAAACAATATATAAAATCAACTCGCTTAATTCTGCCATCCTTTTTAACAGAATAATAATAATAATGATAAAGTGGTCCCTGTTTTGGGCTTGTTCCATATGGATAGGGTTCATCTGAACGATAATAATAATAATAATAATAATAATAATAATAATAATAATAATAATAATAATAATAACAACAATGTGAGAAAAACCTCTGTTTCTGAGTCGGTCGTGACCAAGCAAGTTTCCTTCGGGCAGACGCTTTCTGACTCCCACGTGTACTAATTATGTTTGCAAGATTTACACGACGCCAGCTCCTCTTTGCTGACAAGATGGAGCTGTTGCTTGGGCGTATTTGAAAAGATCGTGTGTCTGTGTTTATGTTTTATTCCAGACACCTGCTTGCAAACGGTATATACGAAGAGATGTAACGTCTTTTATAATAGTTGTATGTAGTATATGTATATATATATATATAGTATATATATATATATATTTGTATATATATATATATATATATATATATATAAATTATCCTTTGGAGTGATTTTTGTGTTTTTTTTATATATACCTTTATCATTTTACCAGAGAATGCATCTATTTTAAAAAATCATTGTGAATATGTTATCTTGTTTATTTATATATTTATTTAGTGTTGATCTTTAAGATGTGTTTGACAACGTCTAGATTAGTCGAAAGGTACTGATATTTTTTTTATTATTGTTATTAATAACATATATTTTTAAAAAGTTTGAATTTATTGATATTTCAGCGCACCTCCAAGCAATGGGACTGTAATAGATAATTGAAATGACCTCGAGAAAGTCTTAATAACATAGCATTCGTATTTAAGTAGTCATTACTTTGCTAAAGATTGAAATAATTCCAGTAATCAATTCGGAAGAGTTGCTTTCTATTCTGTTACCTATTAATAGCCAAGTAGCGGTGCTGCTACTTGTTCGCTGGCTTGTTCCAGCATCCTTTGAAGCCTCAGTTATGCTTGAGTTCTGTGGTTGTGTCGGGGAAGATGTGGGGGATGGGTGGGTTACCTCTCTCTCTCTCTCTCTCTCTCTCTCTCTCGTGAATTATTATTATCCCTCCCTTTTCTGCCTCTCCCCCATATGTAGCAATCTCTCTCTCTCTCTCTCTCTCTCTCTCTCTCTCTCTCTCTCTCTCTCTCTCTTTTGTAAATTATTCCTCTCCACTCATTCATCCTCACACTTATCATCTCTCTCTCTCTCTCTCTCTCTCTCTCTTGTAAATTATTCTTCTCCACCCATTCATCCTCACACTTACCATCTCTCTCTCTCTCTCTCTCTCTCTCTCTCTCTCTCTCTCTCTCTTCTCTCTCTCATCGCCTCGACCGCGAAGTGTGGCCATAAGGAAACTCATCGTGGTTTAGCAGACGACGTAATTGCGCAGTCGAAATCCCGGTAATTAAGACTTAAGCAGAAACTGTGTAAGAATTATTGCCTCTCCCAGAGCTGCTTCTGCTGCTGCTTCTTCTACTTCCTCGCTAAAGAGAGAGAGAGAGAGAGAGAGAGAGAGAGAGAGAGAGAAATCAAATCAAATAAAAAATCAAAAACTTTTATTTCCATTATTCTACATGTCATAGTTAAAATTATATACATGATGAAAGGAGATTTAACGTTTTAAATAATACACTAATACATATCGCCAGACTAGCAAAACCTTATTGCCAGCAACATTTGAGTTATACTAAATTCGTCCTAAACTTCTTATATGCTTGTGTTGTTACAAGTGATAAGTATGATTAAATAGAAAAAAAACAAAATTTACAACCTACAATAATGAGAATTGCAAAATGATTCAATTACTGACAAACTGTGACTTCTTAGAACTTGAAATCTTAAAATCTTTAGAGAGAGAGAGAGAGAGAGAATAATTTTAAGTGTGAGGATGAAACAGTGAGGGAGATTAATTTACGAGAGAGAGAGAGAGAGAGAGAGAGATTTTCCAGTGAGAACGTAAAAGTTTTGAGAATAAGTTACAAGAGAGAGAGAGAGAATGATTTATCATTGTGAGCATGAGAGTGTGGGAGAATAATTTACGAGAGAGAGAGAGAGAGAGAGAGAGAATTTAAGTGTGAGTACTAAAGAGAGTGAATGATTTATCATTGTGAGGTTGAGGAGAGAGAGAGAGAGAGAGAGAGAGAGAGAGAGAAGAGAAAAGCTCAGTGGTCGTTAAGATCTGACACTGCCAGCTTTCGAAACCGGTCTCGGCGTGTTATGATACGAGCGAAATATTTTTTTTTATTCACTTTGCTAGTTTGTTCGTTTAAAGTACTTTATCTGTTGATCTCATCTCATCTCATCTATCATTTTATCTGCTTATCTCATCTGTCATTTCTTAGTTTTATCTGTCATCTTTTTCATTTCCTTTCCTTTTATGTATTATTGTGTTTATGTGTGTGTGGATTTACTATGTGTAAATTCTCGTCTATACCCAGGGTTATATTGTTTTTTCTTTTCTTTTCACTAAGGATACAGTTCACTAAACCTTTTGTGTTGCTAAGAAAAGGGCATCAGGGCTTATATTTAACTGAAATTAAGTTTTTTATTTTAATTTATCTATTTTATTTAGTTATATATTTATTTTTTGCTTACAATTTAAAATTCGGTCTCTTTTACATCTTGTTCTCTATATTTTCTGGTTTAAGCGTCTCTATAAAAACAAGAGAGAAGGAAAAAAAACTGGTTTCACATTCTTTTCTTTCGCATACTTTTTTATCAATACTTCAGTCTGCTTTTCTCATATTGATGTTTTCCCGTATTTCAGGCCCCAGTGTATCCTCATTCCTCAATGCCCAACTTTCTTCTGCTATTTGCGCTCGTCTAGAATCGCCCTGTCTGCATCAGACAGCTCATTCTTGTGAATGAACTTTCCCTCTCTGCCTTGTCTGTTATTGAACGCTGTGATTTTCAAGTGTCCTGTAAAAGATAACTATTGAGATGGCTATTTGTCTGTCCGTCCGCCCCCAGACCTTAAAAACTACTGAGGCTAGAGGGCTGCAAATTGGTACGTTGATCATCCACCCTCCAATCATCAAACATACCAGACTGCAGCTCTCTAACCTCAGTGGCTTATATTTTATTTAAGATTAAAGTTAGCCATGGTCATGGTTCTGGCAACGCTTTAGGACTGGGAGCTGAATTAGGTAAGGACACGATGATTCCTCTCCCGTCAGCCTTAGGAAATAATTAAGATCAGATTTCTTTGGAAATAAAATAGATTATCGTTTCTCGTGCTGTTTATTTTATTTTTTTTATTACTTAGTTATTTGTGACTCGCTTTACGTTTGATAATGGTTTATTTTCTTTTAGGTGAATAATATGTCCTTAGAATTAGATCAACAACAATAGCGACTCTATTTTTGAAGAAAAGGTAAGAAGTGGTAGACGCCAGTTTGAAACAATACTGAGAAAATAGTGATAATCGTGTAAATATGAAAGCAGGAATCGTGACTGAGGAACGCAAGCAGACATTAGAAGGAAATAATATCAGTGATATGTACAACGCTCCATGAGAACTCATTCAGGGACAAACAATTACAAAATCATTAAACAACTGGAATCAAGAAAATGAGACACATTACTCTCCGTGAGCTCGTGTACCTAGATCCATTGTCTGATCCGATTCCAGACTCCTATTTTCCCATGGTGCACTGTAGGCATTAATTGATGTTCGTCGCAGCGTCCCTTCACCCCCTAATCTTGTAACCTCTTTTCATTCCGTTTACTATACCTCCGTTCGTATTCTCCTCCTTCCGTACAACTTTTAAACCATTTAACTCTCAGTTTCCCTCTCAATGCTGAATGACCTCGTATGTCCCAACGCTTGGCCTTTGGCCTAGGTTTTTTTATATTCCAGTTCCAGATCCAAACCACAATTCCCAATGATTTGGTGCATCAGTGTCGTCCTTGGTCCTTTATAACTGTGTTATATTTCTTAAATACTTTACTTGGAGGTTCTGAGTCAAAAGGATTACAGCGCTCTGGGTCGCTTCTCGGATGGCTTCTTGGAGGGTTCTGAGTCAAAAGGATTACGGCGGTCGGCGTCCCTTCTTGGAGGGTTCTGAGTCAGAAGGATTACGGCCCCCTGGGTCGCTTCTTAGAGGTTCTGAGTCCAAAGGATTACGGGCCCTTGGGTCGCTTCTTGGAGGGTTCTGAGTCCAAAGGATTACGGTGCCTTGGATTGATTTTTGGAGGTTCTGAGTCAAAAGGATTACGGCACCTGGGTCGCTTCTTGGAGGGTTCTGAGGCCGAAGGATTAAGGTGCTCTAGGTCGCTTCACGGAGGGTTCTGAGTCAAAAGGATTACGGCAACCTGGATGGCTTCTTGGAGGGTTCCGAGTCCAAAGGATTACGGCGGTCTGTGTCGCTTCTTCGAGGTTCTGAGTTAAAAGGATTACGGCGCCGTGGGTCGCCTCCGCCTCTCCAACTTCCGCTGTTGTTGGCGTCTCCAGCCTTGAACCCTTAGACGCCATTTCCCAGGTAATCATCCAGTTGGATGTTTTTCCGTAATTAGATGAAAACTATAGCCAGACCCGTTATGTTTTTCGTGGATTGGTGAAAAGGGTGCAGGGAGGAAGGTCGCCTGTTTTTTTCTCCACGAGTTTCGTTTCCCATTGAAAGATATTTATATATATAGAGTCACCCTTGATTAAACAAAGACAGGTATTGAACGTCTCAAAGGGCGTCTGGGATTCAGATATCATAGATAAAATCTTCCTTCAACCAACGCTTAAGAAGATTAAAGAGGAATTGTCAGTGGGGTTGACTTAGTAAAACGGCTACCTGTGGATGGACCTCTCGGTATAAACACCGCCTTTTCTGTAACTTTTCTCATTCATTGCCTACCTGAAGAGAGACAGCAGTCTCTGAAATATAGTACTTACTTTCTATAATTTGGCGTTTTTTATGGGCTCCTTTTATTAGATGTAATTCTGTTGTAACAGAACATCTTTACCAGTCTCATATTTTTGGACGTTTTACGTTCATTTCGTTCATCCATAGTTCTTACTGTCTCTATTCACCAGAGCTATAGCGTTACAGTATACTACGCCTATATTAACAGGCACTCACACGGACCGTGCACCTGTTGTTGTTGTTTAAAACTGACTGTACATAAAAGAACCTCGTTAGTAGAAGAACGTTTACGCTTTACGTCACGCAATCTGTGCCTGCGCCGTTTAAGGAATCTCGTTATTCACAACGAGGAAGAATCCCGCAGTATATCTCACGCGATGCACGGTAGGGATTAGTTAAGGTTCTTAAGCTGCAACCCTTTCCATTCCTTTTACTCTACCTCCGTTCAATTTCCCTTGTTTCATGGTGCAGCTGATGTAAGGTTTTCCTCCTCTTACACCTCTGTAACCTCTCAGTTCCCCTTTCAGCGCGGAAATATCTCGTCATAAGATCCCAGCGCTTGTCCTTTGGCCTAAAACCTATATTCTGTTCTATTCTGTTCTCTCCTAACATTCGTTTCATGGTGTGACTACGAGGTTTTCCTCCTGTTACACCTTCGTAACGTTTTTACCCTCAATTTCCCTTTCCGCTCCGAAATACCTCGTCATAAGGTCCCAGCGCTTAGCCTTTGGCCTAAGATTTTATATTCCACTCCATAGCTATGAAGAAGGTCTCGGCAGCAGCAGCAGCATTTGCAATGACGGCTTTTGTCGAACCGGGCACCGACCCTTGTTTATAGTCTGATCGCGCGCACCCAGCAAACATCTCGAGCGAAAGTGAAAGCCAGCGAACACCTCAAGAAGAAAAAAAAACTGTAGCAACTTTCGTTACCGCCTCTGAGCTAAGGAAATCGGAATGCAGGATGAGGAGGAGGAAGAGGCCTTAGCGACTTCAGGAGATGATGATGGTGTGGGTTTTCTTCGCCCTCCTCCTTCTCCTCCGCCTTTGACGCCGAAGAAGTAGGAGTAGTAGTAGCAGAAGCCGGCGGGTGCCTCCTGTCTGTAGCGCCCTCCCAAGAGTGAAAGTAAAACGAGAGTGACCTTTCGACGGAAGAAATTTAAAGACTTTTTTTTTTTTTTTCCCTGATCTGGACCACTTGGAGAGATGAAGGAAAGTGATGCGTATGATGCCCGTATGGCAACTGATGTCGGACGCCGCAGTTCGTTCTATTTTTAACAGGTCGTTTGTCGAGTCTGGAATGTCTGCGTGTAATATATGCATCAATAATGCTTAGTAATTATGTGAGCCATATTTGGTACGTTTTTTTTTAGACACAGGTCATGATACTTGCGCTGGACTTGCTAGTGAAAGTGCACCTAATATCACGAGGATAGAAAGCACAAAATCTTGTGTAGGGTTAGGTCTTTGGGTAATTGCCGTCCACTCATTATTACAACGTAATTTAAGCCATTAGTGAAAGTACAGTACCTCTGAAACGTGTTTGGTCAAACCGAGTTACATGAAATATAATCGGTAGATTATGACCATGATTAATACACCATGAAATTAATGTACGACCACTGGACAAGGGTGTATATATATATATATTATATATATCAATATATATATATATATATATATATATAAGTATATATATATATATATATATATATATATATATATATATAATATAATAGCAATTATTGGTCTTCATTCTTTTACAATACGTTTATACTCAAAGAGTTCTTCAAACCTGTGTAAGAGTTTGAACTGATGTTAATTCTTTTATTATATATGAAGTAGTTTTGGTCTTTTCCAGAATTTGTTGAGATAAAGCCGAAGAGGTTGTATGCCTATTTGATTTTTTATATGTCAGAAAAGTGTCCTGTATCTCAGCGCGTAGCTTTTGACGTAAATCTTATATTCCAAATCCAGTTCACATCTTGTTTATGGTCAAGACAAAAGACGATCCGCTTGACCAAAAAGCGTACGCAGAGTGGAATGCTCTTGTTTAAAAAAAAATGGAAATTAAGTTAAAAGCAGATGAAATTGATAAGTTGATGAATAATGATGATGTATTCAGTTAAGGGTGAAATGGATCAAGTGGAAAGATAGAGTTAATAAAATTGACAAACTGATAAATGACCAACAACCTAAAAGTTAATCGCTTTCATAGACTTGGTTGCAGTGATACATTCACCTGAATGCCCTAATACAGTTAAGGCCCAAATTGAAAGATTTAACTGAAGGTGGAATGGTAAAAGCGACGCAATCCCAAAGGAAAGAGATAAACTTGCCCGTTGGAAGTATTGACAGAATTCCTGCTGGTCAGTCTTGTGTATATATTCCGGAGCACAAAATGACAAGCAACTCCCCTCTCTCTCTCTCTCTCTCTCTCTCTCTCTCTCTCTCTCCTTGACTCGGCTCTTGCATTTGATTCCCTGGCCTGGGAAGTTATATATTTGGTTGGGTTTTGCCTTTCTGTCTGTGTCTGTCTGGCTACAGGGCTCTGGAAAACTAGTTAAGGAACTACTCTGAATTTTTATCAAGTGTGTCATTGTTCTCCTTGGGGAAAAATGATCAGACCGGTTAACACCAAATCTAATCAAGTTTGGTGTTAACCAATTCCGGAGAGTTATATATTTGTTTTGGTTTTGCATGTCTTTGTCTGGCTACAGGATTCTGGACAAATAGTTAGGGAAATTCTCGGAATTTTTATCAAGTCTGTCATTGTTCTCTTGGGGAAAAATGGTCTGTTTGGTTAAAACCAAATATAATAAAGTTACTGTCTCATAGTATGCATTTAGGGGAAACCTCGGCTTCCTGCTCTCCGTAGGGGGATAGTGCCATCAGTGCACCTCATTCTGTGCAATGTAGGCATTACTTGAGGCTCTTTGCAGCGTCCCTTCGTCCCCTAGCTGCAACCACTTTTATTCCTTTTACTGTACCTCCGTTCATATGCTCTTTCTTCCATCTTACTCCCCACCCTCTCCTAACAATTGTTTCATAGTGCAACTGCGAGGTTTTCCTTCTGTAACACCTTTCAAACCTTTTACTGTTAATTTCCGTTTCAGCCCTGAATGGCCTTAATTGCCCCAGTACTTGGCATAACGCCAAAAATCTATATAAATAAAAAAAAATCAGCTCCCTGCTGTTTATGAAAAAAGATATGAATGATAGTACTTGGGAAATCATACAAATAATTTACTATGCGGTTGGCAAGAAAACACAAATAACGCAGAATAACTGGATAACTTTTAATTGTTTTGGCAACGCTTTATAACCTGGGATCATTATTTTAATTAATAAATTCTCATCTCAAAATCAAGAAAAACTAAGTAGCAACTTATTTGTGATTCATGGCATCTTCCAGTATTAAGGTATTACTTCCGTTATTTTTTTGTGTGAAACACCAAGTTATCTGGATGACATTCTTCACCAAGAGAAACCAGCATTGTTTACATTTTCGAGATAAATTGACCTAGTTTTGTATATCTCAGTTAAGTTCCACCGGGCCTTGTATCGAAATTCCAATGTTTTGAATTTGTTTAATTCTTTCAGATATTCTTTTTATTTGCAGAATCCAAGGGTTTTCTTATTTTCATGTTGGTCTATAGTTATCTCGTATAGGAGCCTATTTCCACCACTCTTAAGTGAATGTTTCAAATAGTATAGTTTATTCTTTATATCCCTTGAGTGGCAGGAAGTGGCCCTTACTTTGGTGCCTTCAGAATTTTCCTGTAAACATAGATGACTACTTTTTCTAGTTCATTTACGTCTTTCTTGTCGAGTTTCATGTCTTCCATGGCACACATGAAGGATGATGGCATCATTAATCCTTTCCAATACCGTTTTCCTATTTTCACCCTACTACAGCTTTTACTAATGACTGCATTAGCCATATTTGCCATCTGCTTTGCTTTCATGTTGCTGATTGTTACACCCAAGTATCTCATCTGCTTAATTGTTTTTATTCCTTCTATCTGCTGCATATTTTCTACATCTATACCAATCTCGATATCCTTTGCGAAGAATTTGTAGTAGTAGTAGTTGTCGGTATTTACCTTTAAAATGACTCTTCTTATCTCGATATCCGTTGCAAAGTAGCAGCAGCAGTAGTAGTAGTAGTAGTAGTTAAAGTCGGGCTTCGCCTTTGAGACGGCACATCCGATCTAGACATATCCCTCACAAGATAGCAACACGATTTGGAAAGTGAGCGTCGTTCAGGTTCTGAGAAAAGGGGTGGCAAAAAACGGAAAACGGTCTCACCCTTTCAGCCGAGGAATTTGAGGGAACAACCGGACATTTCTTGCTTGTACTTAAAAAAAGAAAAAAGCACCACTTGACCGTGTATGAGCCTTCCTGAGTAGCCGCGGTTTTACTTTCATTTATATGAAAGCTGGTATTCACTGGCCGCGTTAAACCTAAGATTTGCCTCGTATTTTTATTGTCTTTTTTATATCTTAACTTCCGATGTTTTTTTTATTTCGAGAGACTAGAATTTAGTTGAATGATTATTATCGTTGATGGCAGTGTTTCATCTTCATCATTGTCATGAAAAATATACGAAAATGTCACCGTCATGTTTTGTCCTAAGTCTAATACCTGCTTGAATCAATGACTATGTACAGCAACGAATGTTTTTATTTGGTCAGGACCACTTTCACTCGTAGAATAATCTTAGAATACATTATTTCATCTCTGCTTGTGATTCTAATTGTGGCACCATGCAGTTCTCTATTAGGCTGCATAATTATGCAAACCTTTTAAGGCAAAGTATTGTCTAACTAAAGTTTATGCGAATATCAAGTTAAATGACTCGTAATCTCCATTTTCCGTAAGGGGGCTAGTGCCGTCAGTGCACCTTATGCGGTGCACTGTAGGCATTACTTAAGGTTCTTTGCAGCGTTCCTTCGTCCCTAGCTGCACCCCCTTTCAATCTTTTTGCTGTACTCTCGTGATAGAGTTTTTCCCAACTAAAATTATTATTATTATTATTATTATTATTATTATTATTATTATTATTATTATTATTATTATTATTATTATTATTAAACTATAAAGGTAGTGTTCGAAAGCTAATTCATATTATTATATATAGCGCCTCGGTGGCGTGATCGGTATGGTCTTGTCCTGCCACCTCGGTGGCCGCCAGTTCGATTCTCGGGCGTTCCATTGAGGAGTGAGAGATATGTATCTCTGGTGATAGAAGTTCACTCTCACTCTCGACGTGGTTCGGAAGTCACGTAAAGCCGTTGGTCCCGTTGCTGAATAACCACTGGTTCCATGCAACGTAAAAACACCAAACAAATATATACGTATTATAATATTGTGTCATCCTGTATTATAAAAAAGTTAAGTATATCTTAGTTTAACCAGACCACTGAGCTGATTAACAGCTCTCCTAGGGCTGGCCCGAAGGATTAGATATTTTTACGTGGCTAGGAACCAATTGGTCACATAGCAACGGGACCTACTTTTATTGTGGGATCCGAACCACACTATATCGAGAAATGAATTTCTATCACCAGAAATAAATTCCTCTGATTACGCGTTGGCAAAGCAGGGAATCGAACTTCGGACCAACGAATTGGTAGCCGAGCTTGAAAACCACTCGTCCAGCGTGGAACTATCCTGTATTATAATATTGCTTGAATCAGCATAGGCTAGGATACATAATTACATGAAAGTACAAAACAGTGAACATGGAAATCTGACAGGTCATGCTGCTTGTTATAATAATTAATGCGTTCTTTTCCCTTTGTAATACTTGTACTACCACTGAGATTAATAACTTTGCTATCACCACCAACACTGCTGCGGTTATTATAATTACAATTATTATTGCACAAAAGGTCCAATCAAATCAAGACGGTTTACGAGATAATAAGCTTTGTTAATTACAGCCGCATTTCGCTTCTGTGCTCAAATATGGGCAGGAAGATCAAAAGCCTCATTCATTAGATCTCAGTGGGGTCACATTCACTCCTTCTGAGGCAGAGCTTGACCGAACCACAACCTTTCTCGTGAGCTGTTAACATTTATATTATTATTCATGATAATCATTCTCGTGAAAGGATCTGTTATGTTATTCAAGGCCGACGTTCCTTTCTTGTCTTGAGTGTTGAATTAATTTTTCATTTACGATGCGATTATATACAGACTCTATCTCTCTCTTTCTCTCCGTTATGAAAAGTAAAAGTGCAGCCGCAAACACACACACACACACACCCAGGAAATGACGAGGATAATGATATGCAAGAAAAGTAATGGAAATGAATGAATCAAAAATATGTAAAGTCACGGGCTCATTCACCCAGTTAGGGGAAGGGGCGGGGGGGGGTTTCCAACATATGGGTTAAATTCGGCGGCTATGGTTTAAGAGGGGAGGGGCGGGGCGATGGGGGGTTAGTTGATTGATCGTGACCAGATGTCATTGTGAGATTTGCGTTGAAACCTCTTGAGTTTAATGGTGTAACAGAATGAGTTCATTTTATTGGTGGATGTCTTTTATGTACCCAAGTTCTAGTCTTTTATTATGATTGTTATTGAAGTCTGTGAAGAACAGCCACGGTCTTCATTCACTCCAGTTGTCTTTATTATGATTGTTGCTGAAGACTGTGAAGGACAGCCACGCACTTTATTTACTCCAAAGATAATTTGACGTCGTCTGTTACTGTTAGTGCAGTCGAGTTCTCTGTTAACCCTAAAGATGATTAGAACAGGACTGTAATTGATAGTAGCAAAAGTAGCCATCGTGAACGCCGCACAGACAAAAAGGGAGAAATCGTGAATTTTTTTGTTATTGTAGAAAACTTTCCCATAGGTAGGAGAGAACTTGAATCAGAAAAACAAACGTGTCTTTATAGTCAGCATTAGCTCCTCGAGACAGGTAGCCTCCGGGTGTCAGAGAGGTCCTGCTAATTATCATCTCAAGGGTCAGTCGTGTAGGACTCATTTGTCGTCATCTGGAGGAGGAGGAGGAGGAGGAGGAAGGAATGGTGATGTCTCCAACGTGGGTCGTACTAAGCGTACTATGAGATTTTTGAGGTGGTAGTGGACGATGCCGAAAGAAATAAGCGGAAAAAAGATGTCATTTCATGGCATTATGGAAGATTATGGTTTTTCCTTGCTGTCACGCCATCAACCTTGAGAAACCTTGATGTGTGTGTGTGTGTATGTGTTCATCTTGTGGTTCCGATTTTCTCTCCACGTTTATGTAAACATTACGGCAGCGCTCGCGTTCGTTATGGATGCATTAGGCGTTCTTTGCGGATGCATTATTATGCTTACCTTCTTCAGGCACCTCTTTGGGCTTACCAACATTGTTTTGCCCCGTGTCTATCTGCTCTCAACTTTCCCTCTCCGCTGAGGTCGATGCCCACTGACCGCAGTGCCCAGGTGTCCCAGAGTTTTTTTTTTTGGGGGGTAGGGTGTAGGGGGATCCAAGAAATACCTCCTAAGGGGACCCGACTAAGCGCTTGGCAAGAATGGAGGCAGAAGTAGACTCAGGTTCTCTAATATGCCTTAGAGAACTCGAGACATGACAATTCAGGTGGACTGGTGCCCTCCTCTACTACTTTCACGACATGCCCAGTGACCCCAGCAGCGAGCGAGGCCCCTGCCCCTTTGCACGATACCACCACATACCCGCCCTTAACCTCTGGAGAGACAGAAAACACCACCTAGCGTCGACCGTGCGAACTACAACGTTCGGCGCGCGGAGGTTGTGGAGGAGGAGGCGTAGCCTAACCGGGCGGGACTTTCACCAATCAGATCGTTGGACGGGTTTAAATCTAAACCACTTTCTCCCAATGAAGGCTGCTGCTGTGTTTTCGAGGTCCGAGGGACGGGAGGGAGAGGGGAGGAAGCCAGAGAGGGAGGAGGATTTAGAAAGGGGGAGAGGGAAGGGGGGCGGTTTGTCTTTCCACCGCTGAAGTCTCCGCGCGCGAGGGAACCGAGTGCGACTTTAGAAGTCCGGAAGACGTGGCCTGGGACGGACTGGCGAAGTGAACTGTCCCGCCTCTTGAGAGTGGCCTCTGCCTGCATCCTCTCCTCTCTCCTCTTTGGTGTCCGAAGTATTTAGTACTATACCTCTGGAAGGACTTTTATTGTTTTCTCGGGAGCAGATCCGTAAAAGAAGAAGAATCTTTTGTGTCTCTTGGAGAGAAGTGTACCATGTGCTAGAACTGTTTATAGGCCTCACGGGAATAAAAGCCTCCAATATGAAGCTGTGAGTATAGGCGCCTTCCCTTGTGTCCTTTTTTTTATTATAATTATTATTAATTGCACGGAGACCGGCAACACAACTTGAAAAAGTAACAATGTGTATCAGCTGGGGAATATATTTCATTGACTACAGACATCCCACAAACATGAATCGTAGATACATAGTTTTAAGATCTATTTAGCCTCTCTATCTGTCAGTAATGATTCACATGAATCATAGATACTACATAGTTTTAGAAACTTGATGTTACGTAGAAAATATTTTATCAGATTGGCTTGTGTCAGTCAGTAATTATGTTTCTAGATCTAAAAAAAGGATTATTGAAATTAATAGTTTTAGAAACTTGGAGCTACGTAGAAATTATATTATCAGATTGGCTTGTGTCAGTCAGTAGTAATGTTTCTAGATAAAAAAAAAAAAAAAATTGGTTGAAATTAAGAAAACTTAAAGTACTAATAGTCACAATCTGTTTTGACTTTTTAAGGATCAAATATATATCTGTATCTAAAATATTTTTCTAACAGTTTCAGATGTAATTCTATATAAAAAATAAATTACAATTTATTGATCAATCAAATTATGTAGATGTTAAAGAGGCAGAAACTGCAGTGCTCGTTGACAGATATCTGTAAACGTATAGGAATATATAAACCACGAAAAACTAAGGGTAAACGCCCGGAATGTGATAATACCAGCAGCAGTGTCGTATAGGGTGACAAGTATTAAAGGTTTCATGACAAATATCAATCGGTAGTCATAGACAGAAAGTTTTAGCTGTCAGAGCAAAAAAGGGTTAATGTTTCGTTGGCGTGTTGAAATTGAACGTAACTATACGTTTGGGAGGTCTCACAATATTAGATTTGTTTGTGTTTTATATATATATATATATATATATATATATATATTATATATATATATAACAAGATCCCATAAAAACGCCAAAAACTTAAGAGAAAATACTATGTTTCAGAGACTATCTCTGAAATATAGTATTTTCCCTGTATATTTTTGCGTTTTTATGGGATCCTTTTATTAAATGGAATTTTGTTTGTAACAACATTTTTACCGGTCATATATATTTTATATGTAATAGCCACAATGCCCTCTTAACTTCTCAAATTCTATGACCAGTAGATTATATATATATATATATATATATATATATATATATATATATATATATATATATACAGTGGGATACTTAGATATCAGAGAGTTACCCTATGCATGTGGCGCGCGCGCATCCTTTGAACCTTGGGAAGCGAACGCCATCTCTCGAACGGTTCATTAAACAGCCCAACGAGCGGAGAGAGAGAGGAAGCTACGGAAGAGATGACCGAATGCATCATCCTCGCTCGCTCGTTGTTGACAACATATAGGTCTCGATAATAATCAATAGAGTGGATGACGCAATAATAATGCTTGGCTTTCACCGGGAGACGTGAGCTTCTGATTGCAAAATGGTGACATCACAGAGCTTTCTTTGTACCCTCTTTCAAAATTCCTTATAGGGAAATGCATCATCAAGTAGTAAAAATCAATCGAGTTACGTTTATCGACGATTGGAAGTCCCCACCGTCCGCCTCCGCCTCCCCTCCCCCCCCCCCCCCTTCCATTAGCAAACGCCCAGTTAGGAAGATGATTCTGAATAACCGTGATGAAGACGATGCTAATCCCGCTATGAACGGAGCCATTATGGTATACGAACACGTAACAAGTCGCCAATTAAGTTCTCTTATTGTTTGGGGAAGCGAGTATGAGGAAGTAGGAGACTTCACAGCATTACATAATAACAAGTAATGAGTGTTATGCGATGTTATATAGCGCGCTTTCTCTCTCTCTCTCTCTCTCTCTCTCTCTCTCTCTCTCTCTCTCTCTCTCTACTCTCTCTCTTTTAATTTTACTACACTAAATAACCACACTATACATTACTATATGTTTATATATTATTTCTCTCTTTCTCTCTCTCCTCTCTCTCTCTCTCTCTCTCTCATATACTTTTCTCAATAAGTAACTGTACACCACTATACATATACTCTCTCTCTCTCTCTCTTTTCTATTACTATTGGTTTATACCTGTACACAGAAAGGTACACTAGTTTATGTATTCTCTCTCTCTCTCTCTCTCTCTCCCTAATTTTTCCGTGACTTTTCAAGGCAAGCACGCACACCCTCCCCCCCCCCCCCTTTGCCTCTCAAGCATGGCGTTTATTCACACCATTTGCGACAGACAATGACTTACTGGTTTTTGCCCCATTGTTCCTGTGGGAATCCTGCCAGAATTCGTAGGATCCTTATTTTCGGTAATCACGAATTTCTCCAAGTGGTTTTTTTTTTCGTATTTTTAGCCCTTTTTTTATATGGACGGATGTATTGCATGTAGAGATACACTCATGGGCGCATGTATGCATAGTAATAGGGTTATATACCTGATTTCTTCTCTGTGCGCTGGTTCGAATCCACGAGAGGACGAAATTATTATCAATTAAAAAATTCCCCTTCGGTTAACATATATGAAAATATATTAATTCCGAGGTATAGCGAATTAGATATTAAAGGACATTTGTACCTTAATACAACACACACACACACACACACACACTCATATAAAAATATATAATATATATATATATATAGAATATATATATATATGCGTATGTGTTTATAAAATAATGTTACACGTGATTTTTTCTATCAAACACCACCTGGACCTTTGTGGTGTGTATATATATATATATATATAATATATATATATATATATATAATATATATATAATATATATATATATATATATATATATATATATTCTGTTCAAAGCCACTCGCTGTTGCAGGAAAATCTTAATGTTGAAAAAAATATATAAATGTGCATACAGTTTTTGTGTCCTGTATATCCACATTATTCCATGGAGTTGATGCAGATTATTCAGTGAAAATAACGGTTAGGTAACTTTCCTCTCTCTCTCTCTCTCTCTCACTCTCTCTCTCCTCTCTCTCTCTCTCTCGCAGGCACGACATGACGTGAACGTGACGAAATTCGTCCCCTGCTGTCAAAGATTGACTTTGATGATATATTAATCTCGCCAGTTTGATTGCCATTAGTAATATAGTGGTATCAGCAGTAAATTTGGTTTGTATTTTCGCAAAAAAAAAAAAAAAAAAAAAAAACAGAAAAAACAAAAACAAAAACAGCTCGTGTTAGTTGTAATGACTTTGCAATAATTCACTGTTTGCCCTTGTTTTTGCAACAGATTTTGTTGCAATTTTTTTCTCCAATGGAGAGCAGTTGCCATTGATAATAATTAATAATAATAATAATAATAATAATAATAATAACATTATTATTATTATTATTATTATTATTATTATTATTATTATTATTATTATTATTATTATTATTATTATTATTATTATCTTTCAAGTCTTTCATCTGTCGATCTTGCCATCTTTAACTGGCATAGTTTAAAGATTTATTTACACTGTTTTAATTCGGTGTATATTTCAGTAAAGTTAAATTTTCGTGATGTGATATATCTCAGCTACATTACTCATGTGTGTAAACTGACATCTTTTAATATCTTCAGTTTTATCAACGGCTATTCAGTAAGTTTATGATCTAAGTTTTCTTCACGCGTTGCCATCTGACGCATTATGTAAGAGCCTTGTCGCCCGTCTAGTGGAAAACCGATTGGTCAGCGCTGGGGAACATGTAGTTACCTCCTCCAGTACGTATACGTAACCCGGATTGTGACGCGGTTAGGAAACAAGTCTTGGCGCGGGATCTCTGCTGGCGAATTTTTCTTTCTTCTATTTTTCGCGCGAATGGAACGCGCGCGCAGTTACAAGTCCGTAACAAGATTTTGGCGCCACTCGCGTACATGTGATTTGCGATCGAGTGGGTAAAGAGGTTTTTTTGCCGTCGGTGAGAAACGCTATTTTAGCTCGAATTTGGAAGGGGGTTCGTCAGGGGGTGATTGGAGCCAGAATGTAAGGTAGATCCGAGGGGGACTTTAAAAGAAAAAAAAAGGAAAAAAAAAACGTTAGGGCCCAAGTACCCAAGAGCTTTTAGGTGGCAAGAATGCAAAAACATTTTTTTAGACACATTATATATATATATATATTATAATATATATATATATATATAGCATTATACTATATATATATAGATATACATCATATATATATAATACATAATATAATATAGTGTGTGTGTGTGTGTGTGTGTTGAGGTCGTCACTTTACTCCAAGTCTTATGTAGTAAAGTATAAAAAAATCATGAAATTTTTCTTGTTTTCCGATATTTTAGTGCAGACTGCAATATATTTATGAAAAGGCGTGGAATTTTTTACCTAGGCCAAGTAAGAGTTTCTTGGTCTAGGTAAAGTCATGGTTTTTCAGATACTTTAACGCTGAATTTTCCTCTAGAATCCAGGGTTTTCTTTTAAACCCTTTTAACTTGAAACAGCTGAATTGAAAATATATAACCCTTTTTTTAAACCCCTTCTTTCAAATATTTATTTATTCTAAACTCAGTCTGTTATGAAACCAATTTATCCATGTAATCCGGTGCGATATTGAAGTATTTTAATACGAGGTTTTATTTAGATAAACATAAAAAAAAACATTTGGTGTTTTTTTTAAGAATATTTTGCGAATGTCATGCAATCCAACACCACGCATGAAAGCACTCGAACCTGTCAGTTTCCCAAGTGCTTGGAAAAAGGCCCCGAAATGAAACTCTGACAAGTTTTCATTCGGGTTTTTTGACCTTTTTCGGTGTCACGGCGTTGAAGCCAAAGGAAGCGACCCATTTCCAGGGAATGGATTGACTTGTGTACGTGCCTCCCATTGAAAAGGAGGAGGAGGACGTTGTCTGTGACATTCATTATTCTGTGACATTCTTTATTCTGGGTCTGCTTCCTTTCCTCAGAGGCGTAGAAGCAAGATATGGCGAGAATGATAGAAGATGTATATGCGCGTCTTCAGATCGCTTACTTTCGCTCTCTGAAGAAATACTCCAGCTACGAAATGGGAAGTGCTTTATGTCGTAGCTGGCTCTCTCTCTCTCTCTCTCTCTCTCTCTCTCTCTCTCTCTCTCTCATTGGAGTCCTTGCCAGCAATTGTAGAGACGTCCCAATATACCGAAAAGATCGGCTGATATTAATACATGCGTGAAAGCAGTTTCATCATATTTCTCTCTCTCTCTCGCTTTTCCAGCGCCAGCGAAAGTGAGATTTTTTTTTTTCTGGACTGGTGCCTAAGGGATATACACTTACCAGTCGCGACCGGTCACTCCTGATTGCAAAGAAAGTGGTTTGGGTACTAAGAGTTTCCTGCTCCAGAAGACTTTTTTTCTTCTTCTTCAGAGCAAGCTTTTTTTATACATATATGAAGGGGGCGGGGTAGGAGACCCTGGAGACCGGTCAGAACATGCTCCAAGAGATGGGAAAGGCCGTTTCGTAATCGCTTGGGGACGCCTTTTGTAGAAGACCCAGTTTTTATTCTTCCCTCACTTTCTTTTCAACTTACTGTTTTTTTTTTTTTTTTTTTTCTTATCTAGGTATTGTTTATCCAGGGAAGGAGAATGAGTTTTGTGTCTATTTTTTTTTTAGAAGTAAACACCAATGAGTTTAGTGGAGAAACGAATCCACTGTTATGTATGGGTACATACATTTAAAAAATAAATTTCTACAGATAGCTCTCTAGATTTATTTCTAAATGTATGTACCCATACATAACTGTGGATTTGTTTCTCCATTTCAAGGCTCGTGCTACTATGAATATTTATTTTTTTTATTGAGTTTAGTGCTTGCTTATTAAAGAGCAGCTTTTTATATTTTGCCAGGACTTCATCTATCTAGTTTATCGAGAATAGTTAGGTCCAGTAACTGTATGGTAATGCATAATGTAATAATTAATAAATGTATTCTAACAAGCAGATCTTATAAGGTTGATGAATAGAATTACCTGCACCTTATGTGATGACACTTGAAGACAAAGCTGGCGACTTTAAAATTATTATTAATTATTATTATTTTTATTATTTATTATTATTATTATTATTATTATTATTATTATTATTATTATTATTATTATTATTATTATTATTATTATTATTGTTATTATTATTATTCATATTGATTATTATTATTTATTATTATTATTATTAATTATTATTATTATTATTATATTCGTTTATGCTTATTATTAAATAGCTAGACGAAGATTAAGATGATATATATTTTCATATTTTTATCAGTAATACAATAAAACCTTATGAAATGTACAACAAAGATGCTGGACACTTGTAAAAGGTATGAAATAGAAAATAGAAATCAGGTACAGTGTTTTGACAACTGTATGAGATTAGTGGTGGTCTTGGGTAGCGAAGAGAGTTAGCATTCGATGAAAGGTGAATTGATTACCGAATTACCTTATTGAAAAGACTGAAATGTTAGAGAGTTAATTAAAGACCACTGTAATTATGGCTTGAAAAGGTTCCAATGTCAGGTCATTCTTGAGTGCTCTTGTGTATGTAAAGAAGAATATGGCTAGCTCCGTAGGGGAGATAGTGCCGTCAGTGCACCTCATGTGGTGCACTGTGGGCATTACTGTAGGTTCTTTGCAGCGTCCCTTCGGCCCCTAGCTTCAAACCTTTCGTTCATTTTACTGTACCTCCGTTCATATTCTCTTTCTTCTGTCTTCCTTTCCACTGTCTCCTTACAGTTGTTTCAAAGTGCAACAGCGAGGTTTTCTTCCTGTTGCTTCTTTCAGACCTTTTTATTCTCAGTTTCTCTTTCAGCAAGGTTCTACATTTTCCATTCCGCATCTCGTCTACTATTATAATTGCAAAAACCCATTTGCGATGGTGAAGAGTTGCGTGGGTCTTACCCTGGTATCAGCAGGTCACATTTTCTTGTTCGTGATTATTGCCCTGGCTTCGTGGCCGCTTTCTCCGTGGTGCGGGTTTGTGATGCCCACTTTCCTCTCTCGAAAGCGGTTTATTATTTCTTTTCTCTTTCCATCTCGACGTTTTCTTTCATCTTGTTCGAGGTAATTTATATGAAGTACATTTTATTCCTGTCATATATTAGTAACTTCATGACTTGTTGAGGCAGACTCTCTCTCTCTCTCTCTCTCTCTCTCTCTCTCTCTCTCTCTCTCTCTCTCTCTCTCTCTCTCTCTCTCCTTTTGTTACAATGACTGTGCACAATACCTTTTGCATTCTTTGAGGACATATTATTTCGTATTTAGTATATTGCTAACATATTTGTGCTTTTTGTTTGTAGAATACTTTGGCTAATATCTTAAACTATATATAAATTTATTTTTCGTTCAATTATTCCTTTTTGAAATCAAGAAATCATTAGATTAGTAACAGCTTGTTATTTTACCTAAAATTAAACCAGCATATGCTTTCCCTGGGTCTTGCTTCCTGCGCAGATTATAAAAAGTACTTTTATTGTGAATACATCGTCATTTCATATTGTGGACCTCTTTAGGTTACAGAGTATTTATGGAGCAACCGCTAAAGCGTTCCTCCCATCCTAAAATGATACAGAAGCCTATCTTCACTAAAGTTAATGAAGTTCACATGTCATACATAGTTAATCACTGTCAATACAGATATCCCTAAAGAAACAAATGGTTAATCTGAGAATTAAATACAAAATACAAATTTTTGTATTCATAGAAAGTTAGAAGCAGCTGAGATGTGTTCTTCATAGAAATAATGATTTTTTTTTCTTGCAATGAATGTTTTTAAATAACCTTGATACGTTTGTATAGATTCTAATATTTTTAAAAAAAAACTGTGTTTGGTACAAAGATCAGATAAAGTAAGGAACACTGTGAGCTTCCTAAGAGAAAAATGAGTTAAAAAGACGCAGAATTTGCAAGACAAACAAACAAAAATGTTTTCTCTTTTGCCGGTTTCTCCTCAGGATGTTACATGAGGCTGTCGAGAGTAAAACAAAAATGAAAGTGTTCTTGAGATGTCCTTCCCAAACTCGGGGTGTATCTATCTACTCCCTGGTAAAACTTTCTCTTCTCCTGCCCACGGGTTCTCATTCTTTCTTTCTTTCTTTCTTCTCCCTCTTACCTTAGATCCGTTTCAATTGTAGGCGCTCTCTGTGGGATTCCTCCTGCGCTATAGAACCTTCCTTTGTTCAGTAGATTGGGAAGAAAGCTGTCGGAATTCTTAATCTTTGCTCTTGGAAACGAGCTGTAAAGTATTTACAGTTATGCGCTGACTTTGTTCTCTTTTCAGGATCTCCTGTGTCTTGGTGGTATTTGTTTTGTCCCTGTTTTGTTGTAATAGACGCTGGTCTCTTTACGGAACTTAGTCCTTTTTATTTGCTCCCTAGAACTGATACGTAACTGAAAAATTACCCTAAAGATATTTGGTTTCGTTTTGTTTGTTATAATGGGTTTGCTAGCTTATTGGAAAAATGGTGGTGATGATGATGATGATGATGATGCAGTAGAATAGAAAACGTGCTGTTATGCGACCATCATCATCCATGACATAGCTCTTGAAATATTCAAGTGTCAACTCTTGATGTTGTGCTTGATTTGCATGCACGTTTTCTCCAGTTGTCATTTGTTCAATATACTGTTTATCTTCACTCTTCAGAAGTATGCCATCTTGTTTGTTTTTTTATCTAAAGGGTATTTGCTGCTCTGGCTCTCTACAAACATCCCAAATTCTTCCGGGTGCTTGTCACCCCGAGAAAGTTTCGCAAGCACGCAAGCGAAGCTTTCGCTTGTTATCGGGATTATCAGCTGCTGGGCCTTTATCCAAATGATTGGTTTTATTATCTGGTAGCTTGGAAGTGACTCTTGGGTATCTTGACCTCCGCCGTTAAGGAAGGTGTGTTTTCTCCTCAGGTAGTTAAATGTTTACAGATGTACACAACGATTAAAATAGAAATTTCTCTTCGAGATTTCATAGCCCGTTTTTAAAAAGAGGAAACGTAGACCAGGAGACAGTCCTCTTCAAGATGTAGGTAGGATTAGGGCGAGAATTATCTCTCCTCATTCAGTATGTGAATGATGCCATATAGGATTCTCGATTATTTACTTCAATGAAAGAATAAATCGGGAAAGGAAGCAAAGGCTTTGCTTAAAGGATGAATAGATACTTTTTCTTTGCAACCTTGTATTTTCTAAAAGGTTGCGTACCTATGTCTGCATAAATCCTTGTTAGAATATTTTCGCTTATTCTAAGAGGTTCATTGTAAGTAGGTGTCCTTCTTTTGTAGTCAGTAATGTGAAACGTGATAGATTTTAAAAATATGGTCTGTCAGACATTTGTTTTGCTTCTTGCTGAGAATCTCGGATACTAGCAGTCCAACAATATTAAGTTGTTTTAACTTAATTTTTTATGTATAGAGTGGGACTTCTGACGTATGCAGACAACCATGTACTAGAGATTTAAGAGGTTTTTTATGTATTTTATTGACCTACAGCTGTTTTTATTTTTATTTATTTTTTGTTGGGGGATGGGGGGATTATCAGAAATAGCAACGGCAACCACTTTAATTCGGCATTAGCAGCAATAATAGTTCCTGAGGCTATCATTGCTACAACGTTTCCCTTCTTTCTTTTCAGTGAACATGTCTTCCATTTCCGGTGCCTTTCTTGTTCCCTTGCGTTCCCTTTTCGCGGGTTTGCGTCATTTTTCTCTCCCATCACTCCCCCCTCCCCCTCCTCCCCGTCCCATTTACGTCGGTAACCCTTCCAGTATCCTTTTTGTTTTTTTTTCTCCCCCGGGGGCGTAGCTCCACCGCAGCCTTCACTTTCTCCAGTCTCATTTCATATTCAACTTTTGGTCTCTCCGTCCAGCTTCTCTGGTCTGTAGCTTTAAGCTTGGTAGACCACAGAGTATCTCTCTCTCTCTCTCTCTCTCTCTCTCTCTCTCGTTTGTATATAATATTCAGAATTAAGAACTCAAATTTGAAAGCTGTCTCCATGCATTATAACCGGAAGTTCTGCGAAAAGAATTTGCACACAGAATTGTTGTTTCACAACAATGACTTCTGGGTTCCTTTGTTCCTTTTATTTTGATTTTTCCACACTATAATGTCGATTAATGTCATTCAATTAGAGTTTTTCCAGAAAGAGAAGTTTATTTATAATCTTCCACGAAATCGAGAGAAGATTTAAGTGCCTGCTTCACCAAAGGGGGTCTTTCAAATATGCTGAATCATATGACGCATTGCGACTCATTTTTATTAGTTTTTTTTTAGTTTTTTTTCCTCACAGCAGCGAACGAATCTTCAAAACAATAATGGTCACCATTAATTCCTACGTCGTGATGCTTTGAAGAAAGCTATTCTTGTGAAAGCTGGTTGCTCTTTTATGTTGCTGCTTGGTTGTTAATGAGGGAAAAAAAGCACGAGTTTAAAGCCAAAATGAATCTGGGAATAACGGAAAAGTTAAGAGAAAATGAAGGAAAGAGAAATCGCTTTTCGACTGTTTTGAGTCTCTTGGCAGTCATGGATGGCTGAAGAGACCTGGAAAAGTAGATGCTATTTGAGGTCATTTTACAATTGTTACAAAGTGATGTCGAATTGGGTGCGAAATTCAGGTGTTTTCAGTGTTCCTGTGTCGGTTTTTTATTAAGAAATTACAGCGCTCGTATATTGAAACCAATGTTGGATTCGTATCATCTGAGGGGTATCAGTGTCCTTTGGTGTTTTCAGTGTTCCTGTGTTGTTTTTTTATTCAGAAATTAAAGTGCTCGCGTTTTGAAACCAATGTTGGACTCGTATCTTCTGAGGGGGCATCATTGTCCTTTGTCCTTTTCGTAAACGCATTTATAACATTTTTTTTACTTCTAATTTATTGTATATTTTCTGTCCAGTTGTTTACAAAAAAACCAACGATAGTTTAAAACCTTAAGAAATTTTTGTAATTTCATTAAAACAACGTTTTCTCTGGCTTTCTTGATCACAGTTTATTCTCATTTCCGCATAAAATGAGGCCATCCAACGTAATTATCCATTAGCGTTTCTCCCAATAACAATCAATACCCAAGTGAGTGAAAGCAGAAAACAGAATGAATATAGTTTTTTTTAGTGAGTTTTCATAGCTGAATGGACCAAGAAATGCTAAGTGCCTGGATTTGGGAATATGTAAGAGTAACAAAGCTTTAAATGTGTATATTAATGCGCTTTTTTAATTAAGGCCATTAGCAAGAAATCAACGATTAAGGGTATTTTACCAACGATGGAAACTTAATTCAGAAATTTGAACCATAATATATTGCGTCAGCTTCACTTTATTAATTAAACTAATACACTTCCAGCATACAAGTAATTAAATTTCTTGTCCCAAGTGCTTCATTCCAGTTATATCATATGCTCACTTAACTACCCCAGGCTCTTCATTCCAAAGGCTATAGTAGATTCACATCAACCGTGAATCTGATGTCTAGGCCAGTCCCTTATAGATACTTTTTATTTACAACCTTGCATTTTCTAAAAGTTCTCATAGGCAGGATGTATGTTCTACCTTTCCTGAGGGATACGTCTTTCAAAAGTATCTCTCAGGAGAGGTGGACTATGCATCCTGCCTACCTATGTGAACTCTCTCGAGAGACTGAGAGTTTCCAGCCCAGTGATTGGCTTATCAACAGCCAATCAGGAGCGTCGTAAGGGGCTGGCCTAGACATGAGATTCACGGTTGATGTGAATCTACTATAGCTTCTTCACTCTGTCGTAACTCAGCCTTCCACGTAGTTAAGACACCAATGGCGGATGTCGTGATGTCATCAGCTGATATTACGGTATGCGTGGAGAATGAATGAATGAATGGAGGAAGGAAGGAAGGAAGGAAGAATGGCTGAGAACGTGGGAATGAGGTGCGAGATGTTGGAAGAGGTGGGGATTACCTGGGTTACCTGTGACACCTGTCTTTCATTGCCTCATTAGAGAGGTAGACGTCATCACTAAATGCTGCTGTGGGCTATATATGGCGCCTTATTATTTTTCCTTCCGTTTTTACAATCTGAATGGCGCTCATTATTTTCGTAGTTTGTGATTTAAGATTTCTGTTGATCCGTTCGCATATTGATGTATAACTGAGTAGTGTGATTTGATGTTTCAGTTCTATAGATTGTTCGGTATAGGTAATTGCTGCATTTATTGATGTGAAAACGTGCTATTTCTAGACATTTGTAGTTAAGGTTATGTATCTTGAATTCATTTCGTCTTTTAAAATGCAACAGAAAGCTTATTTAGAAAATACCACTATGTTGAATCTCTTACACCCGCTTGTTTACGCGTGTGCTTCCCCTAAACCTTTACTTACCCACCTACAAGATATCAGAGAAAAGTATTAGTCACTGAAACTTAACAAGGTTGAAGTAGTTAGGGCTGCATAAGACTTTCCAATTGAGTCTTAAAACCGCCACCTCATAAATCACTCAAAATTTTGAGAGATTTAAATGCGTCAGCGGTAGTGATCTTGTCCTTCTAATTAGCTCTTATAGCCCTCGCCTCATAAATCACTCAAAATTCTGAGAGATTTAAATGCGTCAGAGGTAGTGATCTGTCTCTCCGAAGTTTCTCAAAGCCTTGATCTTAATAATATTTATGCGTTGTAACCGACAACGAGACTTTGCGAGAAATGAGAATATAACTAGAGGACAGGGGGGGGGGGGGGGGGGAGGGGGGGGGGGGGGGTGGGGGGGGGGATGTGAGGGGGAGTTGTTGCATTCTCACCCTTGCCGGAGGTGTGCAGGTATGAACGTTGTTGTTTTTGTTGTGCAGTTGTTGAAGACGGCTATGATTCCGTTTACGGATTTTAATTTTAATTTATTTATTTATTTTTTTTTTATTTCGAATGAAGCATTCGGTATTGGAGTCGTTTTTCCTTTCAAATGAAGGTAGATGTTTTATTTATTTAATTGAGAGGTTTTATTTTATTTATTGGCTTTAAGAAATTAGATGGCTCGACAACAGTGTGAATTCAAAGCAAATGTCTGCCCATCTCCTTACGCATAATTAGAAGTTACAATAGTACGATTCTGCATATTAGCTGAAGACACTGGGAAAGTTCAAAATGAAACGACGGAGTGCCAAATACTTTCGTGTATTTTGAACATACCTTTGTGCCCCGAAGATGTGTTAAAAATACACGAAATTACTTGGCACCCTGTTGTTTAAAAAACACGTTCTTTAATACTGTGCGGTATTATATGCCATACACTCTCTTCAGTATTCCTCCACTCTCTCTCTCTCCCTCCTCTCTTATTGTAATATATTAGGTTCAGCTCAGATTTCCACGTGCATAAAAAGACACGATTGAAACCAGTCGTATTACCGCTGTAATTCCTTACACCAAACCATGCTTGAAGTATTTTTTTTTTTCTTCCTTTCTAATCAAGTATACCTGAGAAGATTATACGAATTTGGGAGTGGCGTGTGAGAGAAGGGAAAGGAAAGTAATTTGCCACAACAAAAGAAAAACAGTGGAATGCGCGTTAGCCAGAAGGAAAAAAAAGGGATTAAAAGAGCCACATAGTGCTCAAGTGTTTTCTTTTTATCAGCTCAGCTCAGGCGGGAACCACTGCGCGCGCAGCGCAGCCGAAAGCGATAATTCAACTCGCTGGTTTTTGTGTCCAGACGCTGAGAGACACTTTGGTAAATTGCAACTGTAATAACCGCTATGCATTACTGGTTCATTATGAGGCAAAAGAGTCAATGGACAATCGTAAGGCTAGCTATGATAATTGCAAGGCCAAGATTGTTATTACAGAATTGTGTTGGGGAAATAATGTGGCGCAAAAGTTTTCCTCGAAGTAGGAGACACCCATCTTGGAGGAGAGGTTCTGAGAGTGAAGACTGGAATGAACGAATTTTTGTGAATGACATTGCAACGGAACTAGGAACAACACGGTATTAAACTAGTAATAGTTAACTGCTTTCTAATTTGAAATGAATATGCCCTTCATAGCTCGAGGTTGAAATAATGTTCAATGCAGATGAAAACATGTATTTACTGTATTATTACTTCCAAGGCAAGTAGATATTAGGAAAATGGTGTTCACAGTACATAGATTTAAATATATAAAACCATTCTCACTATAGATGGAAAACTTTTTTTACTTTATTATTACTTCCTAGGCAAGTAGATATTACGAAAATGGTGTTCACAGTACAAAGATTTTAATATATCTTGGTAAAATAATTATTTTCACTGCCGATAAAAACCTTTATTTACCTTATGAATACTTCTTAGGTAATTAGATATTAGGAAAATGGTGTTCACAGTACACAGATTTTAATATATCTTAGTAAAAATCATTCTCACTACAGATGGAAACCTTTTTTCCTTTATTAGTACTTTTTAGGCAAGCAGATATTACGAAATTGGTGGTTATCAATACACAGATTTGGATATATCTTCGTTAACCAGAAATGCCTCTTAAATGGCATTCCCCTTTTAATTTTCTGTGTACGTCTCTAAAAAGAAAGGAAAGTATTACTTCATTTACGAAGAAAGGAAAGTATTACTTCATTATTTGTCATCTTGACGCGTTACCTCACATCCTGCTTTTGTTTTCATTTCCATTTCTTTTCTAGAGAAATGACAAAGATAGAGACAAGAGCCGAAGAGGTGTTTGGCATATTAGAAGTATATTTGGGGTGTGGTTACCCGGATGTGATATATATTTATAGGTTCACGAGAACGTTATTTTCAACAAGCTTAACGTTTCCTGATTGAAGGTTAGACATTTATAGTGGACATTTTTTCTACGCTGTCTGTGTTTAGGCGAGCAGTTTTTTTATTGTTAATTTTATGATAATTTTTATTGTAAACATGCATTATATATATATATATATATATATATATATATATATATATATATATGATGAGAGAGAGAGAGAGAGAGAGAGAGAGAGAGAGAGAATGTCTGTGTATGTTTGTTTATAACATAATATTCAGTTGAACAGCGACTGCGTACATTGATAAATATCCCTAATTCCTTTAATATTAAAATGATAAAGTTCTCCTCATTAAATTGATTATAATATAGCTTAGGAAATAAACTACAACACGATTATTGGAAAAGTAAGAGCAGTGAGCGTTAGTCTGAACTGAAGACAAACTTAAAGAAAAAAAAAAAACGCAGAAATTTAACTGAATAGATTTTACGACCTTCCCACAGGGTTCTCAGACTTCCGGGACCCATTACTTATAGTCAGTTGCCTACTGTCAATCTACCCTCAATAATGTAATTTTTCTCCTTCCTGAGTGGCGTCTTCTCTCGCTGTAACAATTCTCAACCGACAAATCACTTTCCATTTCACTCGTTCCCTCGAAACTGACAGTTATACGTCTTGGGCGTAACTGAATCGCCGGGTTTTGGCTTTTCTTCGTGGCCCCTTGATCGGGAAAGGTAATGTTTCTCTTTTCTCAAGGAGAAAGGAAGTCATTTCCAGCGTGCCCCTCCCCCCGGCCCCGTGAGAAATCAAAGTTTTTATATTTTCATTGAAGTTAAAGCAGTATTTTTTTCTCTTTCTACTGAGGTAGGAAAGGTAATGTCGTTTCTTATTTTCGTATTACGTAGAAAACCAAGGTGAAACCGATTGCATTACAAAGCTTATGTTTAAATGGTTATCTTGCGTGGAAGGGTTTTCTATCCAATCTTTCGTATATATTTTTCCGCACCTTTTGTCATTCGTTTTATATTTTGATTACCATTTTCAAATAAAACCCACGGAAACAAATCCCTGAATCTATCAAGTTCTTTTTTAAAATTCATTCTTCTTTCCATTTTGAATGGCAACCTTCCCTCTTTTCCCCCTCCCAGGTAAACTCGTAGCGTAGCGTAACTAAAGAGTTTTACGGAAGAAATGTCGTAACAGAATGAGGCAATGGCCTGCGGCAGTGACTCGAGGGAGGCGTGACCGTCTCTACTAAACATATTGTTCTTTTAACTTCCCTGCATTCCTTCGAACCCTTGGTCGGGCTGCTGTTATGTCGCGTATTTGTTTTCGTTTGTTTGTGGTGTGTTTGTTTAAACAATTTTGTTTTGAGGAATTCGTGAGTCTCTCTCTCTCTCTCTCTCTCTCTCTCTCTCTCTCTCTCTCTCTCTCTCTCTCTCTCTCTTTTCTTCAAAGATATCCTCAAAAGTATATAGAAGTTCACTTCCAACATTTTATTTTCTTTAAACGTGTTGATTTGTTGATACTGTGAAAGAACTGGTGTAGTTTTGTTCCACCTAAAACCATCTACATCTATTTTCGTAAGAATTATTGCTCAAAAACAATATAAATCATGACATGGAAGTGCTCTTATTTAGAGTAAGTGATTGCAGCCCTTATTTACAATTTTGTAGTTTTTGCTCTTGAGAGATATATTGTGTTATGTCATGTTTGTTTCGATGGAGTCTGTTGCAACCTTTGTACATGTTACTGTGCGTAATGCATTAGCATGATTTGTGTAGAATTATAATAGATTATTATAATATATATATATATATAATATATATATATTTATTTAAATAATATAACTTTACACACACATACACACATATATATAATATATATATATAGATATATATATATATATATATATAACTGAATCACGAAAGTTTGGAACGTGATAAATGCATAAATAAAGGTATAAGCCACGTATACTCCAGTGTTTCACTTTCCTTCGTGGCTTATACCTGTATATATAGATTATATAGATATATATATATATATATAGAATATATATATATATATTATATATATATATATATAATATATATATATATATACTATATATATATATTATATAGCTACCTGTCTGTTTGAGTTATAGAAATTAAAACAGATTTCAGTTAAACATTACCTCCTCTTTGTATGTTTTTTTTTTTGCCAAGTTTATTTGTGGTTCTTGGAAGTAAAATAACCACATGTTTACGTTCGTTCTTGTTTGTGATGTCATTCACATTTCTTATTTAAGGAAAAACAACGAACCAACCTTGATTCCTAACCCAAGGCAAAAGAAGTGAAAAGGCTTACTTGAGTAAGAAAAAGAAAATAGTTTCACTTTCAATTGTCAAAACCTGGTTGAGGCATTGCTCTTTGTCCTTCACCATTCCTTTCCCTTGTGCCTTCAGGGCTGGCCTACGACTGGCCTACGAATAAATGTGAAAATGAGAGGGGGGCGGGGGAAAGGTTTGCGCAAGGAATAATAGAAAGGTAGGAATATCTAGGCTTCTTTCTTGACCAATCCATATTTGTGGTAGCAGCGGTGTTCGGCGTAACTCGCTGAATATGACCTGTGGCAATTTTCGTATACGTGAGCCATCGTCCATTCTCGGCAGTTGATTCACAAAGGGATTACGAATGCAGCTTTTATCTCTCAGTGGATGACCGTCACCGACATCGAGCAAGCATAGCACGGGGGTTTCGATTGCAATGCGAAAGATGTTTTGGTGTGAGGGCGGTTTACTATTTTGTCTTTGGCAACTGTTGCAAGTTTACGTTTACTGTTGCAAGAATTGATTTCTTGAAGTGTAAACTATATGTATAGCGTTCTCTCTCTCTCTCTCTCTCTCTCTCTCTCTTCTCTCTTGGTCATTCAGATATTTAGATAATACGATCTCTTATATATATATATATATATATATATATATATTATATATATATATATATATATATATATATATATCTGTGATAGAGAGAGAGATTGAACTCGGCGAAAATGGTATTATAACTTTTCACTTCCGAGATAGGTATACTTGACATTTAAAACTTCAGTTTCATACTCATAAGCTTTCAAAAGAAGAAAAAGAGTCTTAGCTAACGCGAACACCCCCCGCCCCCCACAATCCGTTGTGGTAAGCCAAGTCACTAACAGTGCTTTGTAAAAGATTTATGCCTTTCCAGCACCATTCGTTAATACTTAAAAAAATTGTTTAGGAGAAACTATTTATCGTTAGAGAAGTCTTCGAGGACGAACATATGGCATCTTCTCTCTCGGAGGTGTTTAAAAAAATAAAACACTTTCGTCTAATTAGCATTCGATGTGACATAAACGCATTAGCGGGAACCGATCGGTTTTCACTTTCGAATGCGCGCGCGCGCGACGCGAAGATCTCGCTTTCGACAAAACCACAGAACATTATTATCGGTAAGTACCGGAAGTAACGATTAACTTTTTTTTATATAGTCTCTATGCAACCGTGAACGTTAGGAGGACTGTAACGCATTGCTTGTAAATGTACTACCGTATGTTTTATTCCCATAATGTTTTGCATGACTTGACAATGCTCTTGTGAGATCTGAATACGTACACAAGATACTTTTCCCTCTGGTAAACATTGACGTACTACTCGTTCTGAGTCCCGTACGTTTAATGTGACAGAATCAAACTGGCACAGTAATGACTTATAACAGCAAATGTCATTATTATGGAAGCGTTATTAAGATGTTGAAAAGGGGGGTAATTTTTCGTGTGATGGGATGCACAATTACGCAATACGTTCAGATGCAACTGCCTGCTGATTGTCATCGCTTTCGATATCAGGACGCAGTGAGTTTCATCAGACAAGCGCCAGCGGAATAGAAAGGTTTGCAATACGAGTACTTTGGAGTTGTTTGATTTCCGGACCAATTGAACGCGCCCATTAGCCAAATGATTAACGTATCGTTAACAACAAATTGAATAAATTGAATTCGATTTGTGGGCGTAATAATCAATAAATTGCCATCAACAACCTAGGAACGATTTGCGCATAATGGTAATGTGGCTTAGATGGTATCACTGATGTAGCTATTTAAGTCTCTCTCTCTCTCTCTCTCTCTCTCTCTCTCTCTCTCTCTCTCTAGGTCTCAACTTCATGTTCCTCTCCATTGTTCGGGAACAGGAAAGCTTAAATTAGTGGAATTCGATGGTGGACGGATCTGTACCGGTTAATCTACGTTACGCACCTGACGACACAATGAAATATTAACGGGAAATATTAGTGTCACATAAGAGTTACATAAGAGATCTCTGACCTTTGACCTTAAATGAGAAAAAAAAATTAGATGTAATCTCTTGGACTTTTTCTGTGGTATAGTAAGGCCGAGTAAGACTATTGACCATTATTTTTTATTTTACTGACATGAATTTGTCCGGTCTTTTATGAGAAAGCTTGGCGGTTTATTTTGAATGACTCGAGACGAATGGAGTCGCTTGGTGGTGTAATAGACCTGCTGTTCCATACGGCAAAATGCATATGTTATTTTTGATACATTAAAGTCGTGTGTAATTTTCGCGCACAGGTGAGCTTAAGAGCTTTGGCGTATGCGTCTAGTTAAGTGGCAGTGAAAAGAGTCGTGCTGTTTAGATGCCTGAACATAATAAGTAGGGAAAGAGCAAAAGCAGAAATAATGTAATCTGTTCAAATGCTAGGAAGCGTTAAGCTATTATTGTTCATATGCTACCCTAGAAGAAAGCTATTACTGTTAATTTCTAACATTGAAAGATATTAAGATATTTCCCCTTATCTCTCTCTCTCTCTCTCTCTCTCTCTCTCTCTCTCTCTCTCTCTCTCTCTCTCTCTCTCTCTTCTATATATATATAATATAGTATATATTTATATATATATATAGAATATTATATATATATAATATAGATATTACACCAAATCATGCTATATAAGAGGAAATATCTTAACATTTTTCAAGTTATAAATGAACAGTAATAACTTTCTTCCAGTGTTGGATATGAACAATAGTTATCTGAATGCTTTCTAGCATTTGAATTGATAATAAATACATACATACATACATACATACATACATATATATATATATATATATATATATATATATATATATATATATTATGTATTATCAGTTTTGAACTGATACACACACACACACACACACACACACACACACACCTTTGTAGCCCAGTGTTTATGACACTTAGCCTTACCAGTAGAAGGTCCTGGATTCGATCCTCAAAACAGCCCGGGCGTTTCCGGCGCCTCTGATGACCTAAACAAGTAGTTAGTCGGTTGTTGTGGGTTACAACCAAAGTGGAAGAAAGAACTGGGCAAGCAACTTCATTCCAAAATGAATCCCTGTGTTTTTATTTTAGTTTTGGTACAACTGAATTATTAACCTCAGGCTCTCGCTATTTGTGAAAGGAGTTGCACAATTATTTTAATGACACTCGACATTCTTAAGTAATTACTTTGTTTATTTAGTTCTAAAAGTGGTGGTCGCGAAATTACGATATACACGATGGCGTAGTAATTAAACCTGACGTCATAGCCTTACGTTTTCTTGGTAATTCAGCTTTCTAGGTTTGTCTTTATGTACTTTTTTTTTCATTCAGGACTTTGGTGCTATTGCAACATGCTGTTATACCGGTATTTAGGAGAATGTGTCATGCATTTAAATTTTTATCTATTTGTTGATGTATTGATTTATTTTTTATTTTTTTACTTAGTGGGACCACTTCTTTCTGTATTTCCCTTTACCTCCTCTTACTGCTTTCTAATGAACACCATAATATTCTTTGGAAGCTTGAATTTCAAGTCAATTTCCCCTGTTGTGTTCTTGTACCATATGAATAAGATTCATCTTCTGAATAATAATAATAATAATAATAATAATAATAATAATAATAATAATAATAATAATAATAATAATAATAATAATAATAATAATAATAATAATAATAATAATAATAATAATAATAATAATGGTAGCAGGATGTAAGAGGTGATTTACAGGATAAATGAAGAAAAAATAAAACTGCAGTATTAATCTTGTGTGCAAAAGCTCTGAAAAAAGAGAAGCAACTTTGGAAGGGCGAATATTTAAAGTCATCATTTGGGAGTAGTTCAAAGGAGTGAAACCTCAGATATGTATATTACAAAGGAGTGACAGCCATCCGACCAATATTTAAAATATGGTAACAAATTCAGTAGTTCTAGTTTTATTGGAATAAAATCTCAATAATTTCATCATTTTTATCAGTTTTGGTTCCCCTGTCAGTTCATATCTTGAGTTGGCAACAGCACACCACGCCGACAACAACCAAATGTCTATCGCATTCTTGCTGTCAAAAGGACGCCATTCAATTTAGAAAAAAAAATTAAATAAAAAAGAAGGCGATGCACAAACCCGCTGGTGAAAGCGTGGGCCAATATACTGCGTCACCTTCCTTCAATATTATTACCACGCCTTGTTTAATTCGAGCCCTTGAGCTCAGTTTGCATTGGGACTTCCTGCTGGACTTACGGGAAAAAGGAAGGAACCAGACTCTTGTGATCGAAGGAAATGCAGAGGTAATTGTGGCTCTATGAAGTGGTTTTTGAGGTACTAAATTTGATAGAAATATGGTTTAAGAAAAAACCACCGTACAACAATATTTTTCATAAAGTGTCTTTTTCTTTACCATTCAAGACAGACACGAAGAATGTTTTATAAACTTATAACCTCACTTGTTAGCCGAATCGATAACAACATTGAAGCCCTGATTTCTTTTATGTCCGCTGGGCGATGGTTCAAACTAACGAGAGGACGAAATTATTATCAACTAAAAAATTCCCCTTCGGTATACATATATGAAAATATATTAATTCCGAGGTAGAGCGAATTAGATATTAAAGGACATTTGTAGCTCAGGTAATTTATATGAATCACGGTGATGTGATAATTATTCATATACTATATATATATATATATATATATTATATATATATATATATATATATATATATATATATATATATATTATATATATATTTCAACTTCGTTAGAACTGAAAGGTTTACACCTGATGGAGTCACTCCTGGTAATGGGGAGAAAAAGTCATATGGTGGATATATAGTATGTTGTGTGTTTATCTCATTTTATTCAAATCGTTCATCAATACAGATTCATTAAACCAGGAGCTATTCTGCCATAGACTAGTTTGTTTCAGAGTTGAAATCATCACTTGAGTCATATCCTCATACTTTTTGACATGTGATATTTCAACAGTATGGAATATTGTGGGGTTTTTTTATGATATTTCGTCCTAGTACATCAATTTGTCGTTTAGTTAATTGAGGACTATAGTGACCTATACTGCTTTTAATTGTTGGCTTATTAAATGAATATTAATACGAGTTTGTATTTCAGTGGTGAACTGAATTTTAAAGATTACGAGATAAATTTCGTCGTTACAAAGTATTTATATCCTTTCCATTTTTTCCAGATTGGTTTTGGTGTTGTCACTGACCAGTTGTCTAGGTCAGCAAGACCTCCCTAGAGAAGTGAAGTGGGATTACAGTGAATGGCAGCCCATCCTTGCACCTTGCCCTACCTGCAGACACTCAAGGATCTTGGAAGCTAAGCCTGCACATATATCTACAGTGGCTGTAGGGAAGCCTATCTTGCCACAGTCTGAGGATGAAACTTCTGCTGTGGCACAACCCCCACCTGAGGATACTTCTTCTGTGATACAGCTTCAACCAGAAGATTCCTCTTCTGTGTTACAGCTTCAACCTGAAGATTCTTCTTCTGTGATACAACTTCAACCTGTTTTCCTGACAAATCTTCCCGAGATCAAGCCTGAAAACTTTGTCAAAACTATACCACCTACTTTCAAGACTAATCCTTCCGAAATCAATGCTAAAAACTTGGTCCCATCTACACCACCTCGTACACCTGCTATTTCATTCCCACCAACAAAACCAGGTTTTCCTTTAACACCAGCTGTGCCAGGTGCTAATGGAGTCAACCAAGTACGGTTGGTGTACCTCCCAGAAGGTTCCATTCAACAACTCTCATCAGCCAATGCTGCAAGGATCATTCCTACATCTCAGGTCCCTAACCAAATACGAGAAAGTATTGATTCAATTCCGCCACTGCCCTCCCCGCAAGTTATTCAGTCAATTGACTTTTCGGATAAACAGAAGCGTGACCATGAAGGACGTATAGTGTCTGGTGGAGCAACTAATTCCTTACCCATGTCATTGATTACAACACGTGGCCACGAAAATGATGCCCGAGAAAAGTTGAAACTTTTAGAAGCAGCTTTATCTGCTCCCCTTGAACAAGAGAGTGAGAAGTTACCAAGAGTTTTCATTGCTCCATCACACGTACCTCCACCTCCTGGTTATGTAAAGATTCCTCTGGTTCCTCAAGGAAAGTCAGAATCTCATGGAAATGAGCCACTTCCGCCCACATTTCTTACACCAGACTCACGTAATCCTCCTCCAGGTTTTGTCAAATTTGACCTTCCATCAACTGTTAGTAAATTATCGAAGGACATTCCTGTTGTGGTTCCAAATTCGCAAGTAGAACCAAATGTTATATTCAGTGGACCGACCATTTCTTCTACTCCAGGTCCCATCCGTCCAGATGCTGCTTTGAATATCCAGGCCCAGAATTTACGAACAGGAAAAAATATAATTTCCGGTGCACAAATATCTCAAGTTATTCCCAAGGAGGAATCAAAACCCACAATTCCACCCAAGTCTCTGGTTCCATCAGATCAAGCAGTTACTGAACCTAGGCGCCCTCCAGGACCCCTGAACTCTTTGCGTCCTATTCCACAGAGACCAGCTCCACTTCCTCAGAACGGTTTTCAGACTCAATTCTTTCCGCCACGCCAACCTCCTCATTTTCCCCAACAGTCTATACAAAACTTGAATCAGCCACATCCCTTTGCTCACAGACCTGGTCAACCACTTCCTTTATTCCCTGGACAACCTGTAGTGCAACCTTTACCACATTCTGGTCAATTTTTCCCCAGGCCAGGTCAGCAATTTGTACAGCATAACCCAAGTACCCCAAGGCCAGATAATCATTTTGTCCAGTCAAATCAGGTATTTCCAAATCAAGGTATCCCAAGGCCACTCCCACCATTCCCACAGGCAGGTCAGCCTCATAATCAACAATTCTTGCATTCTGGACAACCAGTCTTGCAACCTGGTCAGGGTTTCCCAAGAATAATTCAACATTTCCAACAGCCAAACCACCCTCTCCCACACCCTGGCCAAAGACCTGTCAACACCAATCCAAATCAAAGTGTCTTTAGGTCCCCCAATGCTCCAGTTCAGTCAGATTTCCCAGATATTAATTCAAATTCCTTAAACCAACCCGAAAATTCTAATCATGAGTCAGTTACTCCAGTACCATCTCCATCATCATCACTTCAGACCATTCCACCCCTTGTGAATGCCCCTCATTCTGTCCCTAAGTCAGTTATACAGAATACTCCTCGTCCACAGCTGATCTCTCCATTTCCTCAAAAGGAGTTCCCTTCAAGCTCTCCAACACCCACAACTTTCTTCCAGTCATCACCCAGACCATTCCCTTCAACTGAATCCCCAGTATTTCCTCAAAGGCCTACTTCCTTCTCAACACCAGAACCAGTTTCTTTGACCCCGTTGTCATCACCAAATCCATTCTCTTCCAGCCGCAGTCCAACAACAATTACGCCTGTTCCTGTGTCTCTAGATTCACACACTGTTGGTAGATCTGGTTTTTCTTCAACTGAAAGGCCAGAGCGTTTCACAACCCCAGTTCCTTTCACATCACCAGAGTCAGTTACTTTTACAACCCCAAGGCCTGCTCCATTCCCAACCCAAAGGCCTGCTCCATTCATAACCCAAAGGCCTGCTCCTTTCACAACCCAAAGGCCTGTTCCTTTCACAACCCAAAGGCCTGCTCCATTCACAACCCAGAGGCCTGCTCCATTCACAACCCAGAGGCCTGCTCCATTCACAACCCCAGAGCCAATTCCTTTCACAACCCCAAGACCAGCTGGCTTCACAACCCAAAGACCAGCTCATTTCACAACTCCAACACCATCTTTTATAACAACTCCAAGGCCAATATTGACCTCTTCACACCCACCCTTTTCCTCACTAAATCCTCAGCCTGTAACCTTCTCACCACTTCCATTATTTGAAACTAGTTCACCTAGGAATCCATTCCAGCAAGCATTTGGAATTGAAGAGACTGAGTTGGAAACTTTGCCCCCTCTACCTCATGAACATCAGAGCATTGAAATTTCAGGGGTCAACGAACCTCAAATTCCATTTATACAAGAACCTCATGTTCAAAGTGCGCATCCTCAGGTTCCAGTAAGCCCACAATTTACACCCAGTGAAGAACCTGTGACTGTGCGCATTCCATCATTCCAAAGACCCCAAACAACGACACTCACTCGTTTTCCAGGAGGGTCTCAGTCACCGCGATTACCTGCTTTCCAAAGGCCTTCACCTTCACTAATTGCTGAAAATGAAAATTCCAAGGAAATTCAAGAGACTGGAAGAAGGCAGCGATTACCATTATTCCCTAGATTCCAGAGGCCAAGAGTAACCACGGTTGTACCAGAGGAAGAAGATCAGACTTTACAACCAGAGATACTGACAACTGAATTTATACCAACAACTACACCATCCACACTGTCTACACCCTCTCAGCCTACAACAGTGAAGGTCACCACTTTCAAACCCAAGTTTAACTTTAACCTTGGAAACAGGCGTCCATTCTTTAGAAGAAAACAAAGGCCAACAGAAGAAGATGAGAAAAAGGAAAAGATTCCTGATGACAAGAAACCAGAACCAGTCACCCTATTCCCTCCATTTTCAGTAGCACGTACCCTTAACCCCCAGCGTGATGATAAGAAAGAAGTTGATAAAACTTCTACAGCTGGTGAGCCTGGGGTAACTGTTCCTCCATCAGGAACTTTTGGAAGGCGTATCAGACCTCGTACAAAGTCACCTTCTGCTCGCTCTAATGACGAGTCAGATGCTGAATCACCAAGACCTAGTGGGGTAAGGGCTCGAGGACCAGTTAGCAATAGAGCCAGAGAGCTGCCCGATTGGCTGAAAGCTAGAAGACGAGTTCGTGGCAGATTCCGTGGCCTTTCTAGTACAACAACTGAAAATGCCAGAGTTGTTGATGATTTCTTAGAGGATGATATTCCTTTAGATGCCATAGAAAACAATGAATTTAGTGGGGCAGAGTCAACCTTAGTTGTATTCAGCAGGCCCTTAGAAAATGCAGTTTCAGGTGCTGTAGTTGGTGAAGAAATTGAGAAAGTGTTAGATGAGGAGGGCGATATTAAATATGAGGAACAAAGTCAGGAAGAAAAGCAAATTAAGTCAGATGATGAACAAGTTGCTGAAGTTGTCACTGATTACTCCGAAGGAAATTCCAACATTCACCATGAATCTAGTGTGATTCCAGAGGATATTATTGCCAGTGCAGATGCGGGAGTGTCAGTGGAACCACAAGATGCTGCTGAATCTTATGAAGACTACACTTATGAGAGTACAGAATCAGTACCAGAGCCTGAGCCTGAGCCTGAATCATCAGACAAGTATGTAGCCGATTATAGCAAGTATGAGGACGACACAGAGGACACATCAGAGACGTATAACACCCATGACCAGCCCCGTAGGCAGCCCCCTTCTTTCCCCAACCCTCAGCCTACCCAACAAACAGTTATACATACCTCTGCACACTCACATCCACTCATTATCCCAAAAATTCCCTCTGTAGAGAATTCTGAAATAAATCCTGTAGAAACTCTTATAGATCACACAGTAGATGAAGTAGAGGACGCCACAGAAAGGTATGTAGGGAATGAGAGTAGTGACGAGAATGAGCTTGTAGCGCTTCTTCCCATAGACAAAGAGACAGCTGAACTAAATCTTGACATTGAAGTTGATGTTGAAAATGAATATGATTCTGTAACAAAAAGAACAAATTTTAGTCATGAAAATAATAGCTCTGAGATTGACAATGAAACTTATCAGCTAGGAGGGGAGGGGGAGGAGGGTGCTGAAGGGGAAATGGATGGGGAGTCTCAGGAACATAGGGAAGATTCCAGGGAAGATTCCTACCAGGAGTATAGTACAGAGCCTCCTGAAATATTAACACTTTTCCCTAATGATTACTTCACTGCTCTTTCCCCAGGCCAGTTGCAGGAGTACGACTACTATGAATACGATTCCTACGAAGATGAGGGCAGCATAGAGGGCGTCGATCAGAACTTCGGAGGAAGCAGTGCACAAGTGGTCTTCGCTGTGCCAGTCACTGAGTATTATCCAGAGGACACAACTTGGATACAAGAACAGTTTGAAAGTACAGAAGAAAATGTAGAAATAAATGACTCCGAGGTTGCTGTTCCAACCACTGAAGAGGCATTTCCTATGACAACTGAAGAACTAGAAGTTGGAATGGAAGGGAATGATGCTACTACAGATTATCCATCGTTGGATGAGGATGAAGATGAGCCAGTTACTGAAAGCCAAGTTGAATATGATGAAGTAACACCTTACTATAATATAGTAACAGAAATTCCTGAGGAGGAAGTACCTGTGTCTACACTAGATGACTCTGAATCTTTTGTAAGCACAGAGAATACCACAGCTGTTCCTACAACAACAGTTCCTCCTGCCACGACTGTTCCAGTACTTAATAATATAAGCACCCCATCGACAACAACACCAAGACCTGCTTCTATACGTCCATTGTATGCTCGCCTCCAGAGCATTGGAAAGAAAGAAGCAGAAGTTGCCATAAAGAAACTTGGTAGACATCCTAAAATTCTTGGCCAGTCTACTGTAACAGAGATTCGTTCCTCTGATCCAGTCATCTGTTTCCGAGATAACCAGTGTGTCAGAGCACGAGGACAGAGAAGGCGTGGCAACTATAAGCCATGAAATCCATTCTTGATTCTTTATTTATGACTTCAGTTGCATTTTTTTCTATTAGATAAGTTCATAACGCTCTTACCAGGAAATTGGAATTTCTTAAAACTACCTCCTTAAGCTAAATCCATTTATTTCTTCTATTAAGAGTTGCCATTCATTTCAAGACACCTGTTCTGATTCTTGTTGCCGAAAAGGGCAACCTGTTAAGAAGCCAAAATATATAGTACTCATGTAGTAGACATGCAAGTAGGTATAATACATATATATATATTCACATAAAGATATATACATAATTCTCATGAAGCATACCATGTAAATATGGCATTTCATAATAGGTGCATGTTTTTATAAACAGTATATCTTGATCATTTCTCTATGCTTGTGAGTAGAGGAATGTGAACTACAGTAAGGGACTTGGGTGTGTATTCTGATAATTCCCCAGTCTATATCTTATACATATTATGTGTGTTTATATGGTAAAAGATGAGTTTGATGAAGTATGCCTTGGCATACTGTCAAATACATACAAAGTCTTGATGCAAATTATGGGTGATATGCAAGCTATATCAAATTTAAACTGAATATCAGTAAGCCTGCTCTTTATCCAGATTTTCACTTCTAAACTTAGTTCTGTTCAGGTCATATTGGTCGAAGCGTTAGAATTGTTACAGTCTTCAGTAAATTTTGTTGAACGAAATGTTGTAAAAACAAATGGTATACGCTCTCAAGTTTTGCATGTACACCTATTTTGAAAGGGCTGACCAGCGTTTAAGTGTCCTTGACCAGTACATATTCTGTACATTTGTGTAATTTATTTAACCCCGCTGTATGACACAGCAGGTCTGTTGTCATTAAAGGGAGGCTCAATCTAAGCAGAATAGTAGTCACTCTGTTAAGGAATCACTAATATTGTTATTTAAGCTGTATATTATATTTTTAAGGATTAAAGATTTTTTATATATACGATTACTTTTTTATAGCCCTCTACTATATATACTGTATTGTGTTTTCTATACAAGATTGTGGCTAGACATTTTTAGAAATTTATTTGTATCCCAAGGCCAGCATACATTGGGACAAGGAGCTGTATAACCTTGTAGAGGTGCAATGGCTTAAACCTACCATAAGACTGCTTGGGGGTTATGTTGGAACCTCTGTGACCTTTTGGGAAGCAATAGGCTTATGGATGGTACAAATTAACAGCTCTGAGGGCTCACGACAGGCCTAGCAAGCCGGTGAGCTGCTATAAATTGCTCATGAACCGCACGACTTACTTCAGGACACACCCATTGATCAAAGGATGCCCGGGCACATCCTGACTCGGAATGTTATTGGACATGGACAGGGAAATAAATCTTTGAGATTAGGAACAATTAATCTAAGTACTTTGAGAGATAAGGAGGAGGAGGTAATCATGATGATGGAGGAAAGGAAAATAGACATAATTCAGGTGTATACACCACATTAGGGCCGCCCTCAAGAAGAAAAGGAAGAATTCTACAGACATCTACAAGAAGTAAAAGATTCTGTCCCATATGTAGAGAATACATTAATAATTGGAGATATGAATGGGCATATTGGGCAAGACAGGACAGGCATAGAGAGCATATTGGGAGCATTTAGCATTGGAGACAGAAATAGAGAAGGAGAAAACATAATTTATTTTTGCATACTAAACCAGATGTCCATTATGAACTCTTTCTATAATCATAGAGACAGCCACAAGTGGACGTGGTACCGATGGAACTCGGCTTTAGAAGCACATACTGAAAAATCAATGATTGATATGGCAATAACAAATAACAAAAATATGGTCAGAGATGTAAAAAGCATCCCCTCTGTGTCATTCGATTCAGATCACAGGCTTCTCTTAATTAAATTAAAGATGAAAAAACCCAAACCAATTAAAAGCCAAGTGAGAGAAAGATTTATTTTAGAGAGGAGGAGTGCTTAGTTAGATATCAAAACGAAATAAGTAGAGCTAAACAAATGCAACAGGAGAGCAATGACCCAAATGAAAAATGGAGACACTTTAAAATGGCTGTAGTGGGGGCTGCTAATAATACAGTGCAAAAGAAAAGAGTTCGAGGTAGGAGGAAAAAACAAACTGCTTGGTGGACCCCACACACTAAAGGCCGCTGTTGCAAACAAAATGAAACTCTTCAGAAAATGGATGAAAACTTTGAACTTGGAAGATCACAATAACTATAAAGAAGCCTCGAGAGAAACGGAAAGAATAAAAGCTCAAACAAAAAGAGAAACATGGGAAAGAATAGGAGAAGATCTGGGAAATGATCTCCAAGGTACCAGAAAACTCATACATAGCACTGCCAAAAACTATAGAAAGGGAAGCCAACCACCCACTTATGTAATCAAAGACCCTATGGATGGGACAATTTTAACCGAACCCCGAGAAATTGAATTAGGATGGAAACATCACTTTGAAACACTACTAAACAACGAAAACAATGACCTTGAAGACCATGTAGAATTTGATGTGGTTGGGGATGCAGAACCTGACATAACAACACTGGAGGTAAAAAAATGCTCTCAAGAGGATGAGAAATGGTAAGGCCCCTGGAGTGGATACAATACCTGCAGAGCTCCTTAAAAACACGGGGGAGGATGGAGTCATCCGGCTACTAGAGCTAATCGACATACTCTGGAATGGGCAAATGCCACCTGAAGACTGGAGAAGAGATCTAATATGCCCAATCTATAAGAAAGGTGACAAGACAAATTGCAGCAATTATAGAGGAATATCCCTAATGTCACATGCTTTTAAAGTATATGAAAGAATACTTGAAACTAGATTGAGAGAATATGTTGAACCAAAGCTGGGTGAATGGCAAAACGGTTTCCGACCAGGGAGAGGGACAACTGATATGATTTTCTCCCATCAAGATGATATTTGAGAAGAGCTGGGAATGAGACAGGGACGGATATATTGCTTTTATAGATCTAGAAAAGGCTTTTGATAGAGTACCAAGAATGAAAATATGGGATGCCCTAAAAGACCCTTACTATGGAATCCCTGAGAAACTTATAAGAGCAATTTATAACACCTATCAAAACATCAGATCCAGAGTAAAAACAAATCAAGAGAATGAAGACTGGTTTGAAATTAAACCAGGAGTAAGACAGGGCAGCGTCCTTCCTCCACTTCTTTTTATATTGTTCCTAGATAAATGTATGAAGGAACTAGATGAGGATGAAGCTGCAGATATGACCATCAACCTTAGGTATGCAGATGACCATGCAATGATAGCCCCCAGCGCAGAATCTCTCCAAGAAAATGTCAACAACTGGAACGCGATCTTAACAGCTAATGGAATGCGGATCAACAAGAATAAGACAGAGATCATGCACCTCTCACGAACACCAAGTAACGTAGATGTAGAATTTGGTCAGACATCGAAACAGTGTAGAAATTTTAAACACTTAGGAGTAGAGTTTAGTGACCAAAACGATTCAAAACTGGAAATAACTACCCGAATACAGAAATTCAGTAACAATCTGTATCTGCTCTACCCACTAATGAACGACAGAAATATACCTCGCAAAGTGAAAACCACTTGTATACCTCTCTATTTTAAGACCAATATTGACTAATGGCCATGAATCATGGACATTAACATCAAGAACTAGAAGCCAACTTCAAGCAGCTGAAATGAAAGCCCTAAGACTCATAAAAGGTGTAACAAGACTGGATAGGCTAGAAATGAAGACATTAGAAGAGAACTGGGAGTGGAGGGGATACTAGATTTTGTGGAGAGAGGACAGCTTAGATGGTTTGGACACACCAAAAGAATGGAGGAGGAGCGATATCCTATAAGGTTTTTGGAATGGACACCGGAAGGAAGGAGACCGTTAGGAAGACCAAAAATGAGATGGCTACAAAACATAGAGAGAGGAGTAGAGAGGAGAGGCTCTAGTTTGCGGGAAATTGATGAGATGAGGCTCTATGATGATCGCCAAGAATGGAGACAGTTCCTGAAGCAGGACGACTGACAGGCCTGGAGTCCTACCTGGCGTCTGGTGAGAAAGGTGATTTGTTCCCAGTTCCAAATGCCAGATGAAGTACCATAATTGATGTAGTAGGCAAGGAAAAAATAATTTTCAAAGGCTTATGAACATGTGGCACATAAAATACTAAAGTATTACCATTCCATAATCTTACAGATTACAGATATTAAACTTTTTCTATTTTATTCAGTATTCTTAGTCTTAAAATGGTCTTTGCTTGTCAGTGCGTTGTTCCAACAAGTAACATTTGATACTTAAATATGGCTGAATCCTTTGAATATTATTTTTAAAATAGGTAATGGTCCCAGTACTACAAATGAATAGAACTCTACTGAATTTTTTTTTTTTTTTGACATGATCATTAACTTTAACTTACTACTTTGTAGCTTGTTTCTCTATGTTTTAAGGTACCTTGACATTGTTGTCCTGCTAAGACATACTCAGGGTTACTTGAACCCTCTTTAACCTCTTATATCATCTAAAAAGAGAAAGATTTTCTGTTGCAGACCTTGCAAGATAGCAAACGTATTATCAATGGCTGCATCACCTACCGGAAATAGCCACAATAGGCTATGCGTGAACTAGAAAATTCCCAAGGCAAATTATACACACACACACACACACACACACACACATATATATATATATATATATATATATATAGATATATATATATTATATATATATATATATATATATCATATCCAAGTATCCAATAAAACGGTATCTTGACAAATAAACTATATTTTATCATACACCGACGCTTTTTTTTATTTTTTTTTTTTATTGTGGTAAATGTTCAAGAGCTCATTTATCGTTGCTGAAATTAACAGCTCGCAGCAAATTTTGAGTGGTTATATAATTTATTAACTTTATTTATGCGCCCGTAGAATTTGTAAACGGATGAAATTCCATATAAGAGACGAACATTCCTTATAGAATGACATGCATGGCTTGATCGTCAGAGAGACTGACAGTACGGTTTTTTAAAATTTATTTATTTTAATGAAACATATGTTTAGCGCTCTTGTGACGTTTTGTCTTCCTAAAATTTTGCAAGCGTGTCTATAACACCATCTTATATTATATATATATATATATATATATATATATATATATATAGATATATATATATATATATATATATATATATATATATATCATATATATATATACAGGTAGTTGACTGGAGCTTTACAAAATCAAGTGTAATTTGCCTGACTACAAGCAATGTTACGAACGGAAATGCGACATACTGACTATTTGCGAAAAATGAACGCAACCTACATTGTTTACATTCTTTGTTTCCTCAATGTGTATTGCTAATTGGTATTGTTTCTCATCGTACAGTACAGCTGTTTCCTTTTATAGTTTTCAAGCATTACTATGTAATGGTAGATAATAGTATATTGCCCCTTACCTTAAAATCTTATTTTGAACAATCGTAGAAAGCCGTATTTTCTGCCCCAAAGCCCACATTAGTAGTATGTTTAGGATATTGGGAATAGAGCTGCTGTTGAAAGATCAACTAGTGTAGGGGTAACAGGAAGATGTGGTACAAATGGATGCATGATTTTTAAATCCTCTGAAGGACCCGTTAACTACCCAGGAAGCTAAAGGCACTATTGCTTGCAAGAAACGAGCGAGAGCACAGTATATAAGATCAGCAGTATGATGTTTGGGAGCATCCTGCAAGCACTGAATTTTTCTGTTTGGGGAGATAGTTCCTTGATTGGAACTTTTAAAGATGTATGACAGCGGTTTGTGTCATTTTCCCCTGCCGAATGACATAAGAAAATAAGAAACTTATTGGTTGAATGGGCCCAATTTAAGTGGAAAAAAATTATAGAGAAATGTAGAAGTAGACAATATGTCTTGAGGATGTTTAATTCCTTCTTCTTCTCTCTCTCTCTCTCTCCTCTCGCTCATCTCTCTCTCTCTCTCCATCTCTCTCTCTCTCGTCTCTCTCTCTCTCTCTCTCTCTCTCTCTCTCTCTCTCTCTCTCTCTCTCTCTCGGGGCTCTCTCCCTCTCTCTTCTCTCTCTAAGGGGGATTTTAACTATATATATATATATATATATATATATATATTATATATATATATATATATATATAATATATATATGCTTTAAAAATCACAGTAGATGCATGAGACTTCATTAAATAAGCGAGTACCACAGGAAATGATAGGCAGCAATCACAAGCGTTTTCGTCTTTACTAAGACAATGTCTTAGTAAAGACGAAAGCACTTGGATTTCTGCCTATCATTTATCTTGTGGTATTTGCTTATATTTACGCTTATACCTCACGGTAATGTGATGTAACTCATATATATGGAGTAAGAGAAGCAGGACAAATTTATGTTCTACCTCACAGAAATAGTAAACTAAACACAAACCCTTGAATGTAGCTTATTATCGATAACCAAAATAAACTGTCATTGTTGTTGTCGTGATCGCCAAATAACCTCATCATGGTAATGTATAGATGTAATATACTTTACGTTTTGTATATTCTTTAATTATCTGGTCGTATTTTAAAGCACTATTCCGTTATTTAAGGATATTTAACCTTAAATTAAGGTCAGCTTTACCCCGGTATGTAGAAATGGTCATGATGGTCATCTGTTGAGTTTAATGGAGACTTGTGTCACTTTACCTGCTTATAATTTCATCTTATAAAGTAATTTCTTAAGTATTCTAGACTGCTTATGTAACACTAGGGTAGTACCTAAATGTATAATTTCTAGGTGCTACTTAGGGGAAACAACTGACAGGACCAGCGGATCCAGTTTCCTCCGCGTGTGAAGCCACCCTCTGAAAAAGTACTTTAACACGTCCTGACACCGGAGATGGGCATCAGTCACGAGTTGGTGGTAAGAGCAAAAGCTCGAGACCTCTGCTCTTCTTTCGAAGAAAGTATTTCCCCCAAAGTTAGAAATTAAGGTCATAGGTATGTTCAGAGGTTAATGAAAGTCTGGCTGTACGCAGTGCACACGTACCTCCATGACATGACGCTTTCGAAATTTTTAATTACAACTCTGGGAAGTTTACAGATTCCCGGGCCATGCGACACCCAAATCCATCCGCCACGGTAAGTAGTCCCTATGACCTCGGGTGGCATTTCACCTATCACAACCTACACCCAGCGAATATTTGAAACATGGCGTGAACATTCAAAAAAGGCAACATGTCTCCTATAACACCTCACCCAGCCCCCATTGCTTTTGCTTCTGCAATTCCCGTTACGATATCGCACTCTATTAACATGGGTGATGATGTAGGCGTATTCCGTAATTATTTACCTACAGTTTTGGGAGCCAATTTCCAAATTCCCTGGCCGCACAACACCCAACTCCATCCGCCGCGCTAAGTAGTCCCTTCGACCCAGCATGCCCTTTTCACCTGGTTCGACCCCGCGAGTTTTCAAAGCAGTCAATATGGCGTCTCCAGTCACATCACACCCGTCCCTCGCTGCTTTTTTGGCTGCAAGTCCGGTTACTTTCGGTGTTCTTTATACATTTTGTCAAGACGTTGATGTACTACGTACATATCTATTCAAAAGCGGACTTTTGGGAGATTTTAGTGGAACTTGCGACCAGTGTAGAGTCGGAACCGTCAGCCTCGTTAAAGAGGAAGACAGTTTCGTGTGGCGGTGCAGCTTATGCACGTGCTGTAAAAGAATCGCGATCCGGAACAGCTCTGTCTTCTCCCGCTCACACCTTGATTTCGGCACAATCCTCCAATTAATTTATGGCTGGATCCACGAGCTACCACAGGCCTTTATGCAAATGATTCTTCAGATCGGTTCACCTAACACCATGGTGGACTGGTATAATTTCTGCCATGAAGTCTGTATCGACATTTTGGTTCAGGACAATTGCAAAATCGGTGGACCCGGCCACATTGTTGAAATTGACTAGTCAAAGTTTGGCAAACGTAAATTCAACAAAGGTCAGTGTTCAAACCGAAATGTCGATGCTAGACGTGCCGCCCCCAGTCAAAAGGCCCAGAATCGCCCTACCAAAATTCTCCGACTCTGACATGGAAGATTTTCAAGTCTAAGGTAAGTGCAATAATGTATTTAGGGTAGTTTACGGGTAGTTTACATCCTAAGTGTGGTTAGGTTGGTTTCTTTGGTTAGGTCACAACCTTCGTTATCACTGGGACAGATGGTGGATTGTCCATGGTTAGACTGGCCAGCCACGCGGTTAGGTTGGTACTCATGTGCTGCCGGTGTTTGTGGAGTCAGCTCTTAGGGACCAGGAACCACAACGTTGTTCAAGTGCAATTTGGAGTGAATTAAGACCAAAACATGTATAATTACAATCAAATAAGCACTTTGGAGTTTCAGTTGTGATGGCAGTGAGGATAAAACCACTGATTACAAGGTAATATAGGCAACAAAATGTCGTTTTGTTGTGCTGATTACAACTGCAATCTTGAGTAAGATCAATAAACGTTACATATATACACTAACATTGTTCAAATGAGTGCTGAGAAGGCTGGGAAAGATGATGGCTCTGCTGTGTTTACGAACGGCACCTCATGCGGTTTCCGCCATATTGGATTTCAAAACTGCCTTGAAAACATATTTTACAAAGAGCTCACATGCTTATTTCTGGGCTCAGCTCGTGTCGCTGCGCGAAATATCCTTTAATCTATTATTTCTAGGGTAAATGTACTAAAACACATACCAGAGAATAAATAAAATAAAGAAAAAGGTCAGTGTAACTGACTCGCTCACCCTCCAAGGGGGTGTCGGTATGAACACTAGGCGAGTGAGACCACTACCACGAGCCAAATGCCAATAGAAATCTCCCACTACAAAAACCCTCCATGAGGAGAGCCGACCCACAGAGTGAGCAGCTCGTACTACTACTACTCCATCCCATGCTACCGACTGCTGCGCCTCTGGTGGCCATCCTTTTCAGTTAGCGCACACGAGTCACACGTGATATTTTTCTCTCTGTGTTTTTTTGTGCCCTTTCGTTGGATTTATCTATGATGGGGCGGCAGCTATTGCAGCAGCTAAGTTAAGTACTCAGTATTTATGGTTAGTTGGTTTTTTCCGGCCCTCAGTCATATTTGCCGTTTTTTAGGTATAAATACGAACCCCGGGGCGGAAGCCATGGCAGCATGGTTCTGCCGCGTGGTGGGTTCGTTCTCGGTCTCCCATACCTAGAACATCCCCCTATCTATGTACGCTCTATATTTATTATCCTTTTTACTTAGGGTACTGTCTACTCAGGTTTGTCATGCATGCATGTCTTTTACCTTATGGTAGGCTTCTTCTTTCCAGACCCTAGTCCCGGCTCTTAGTATCGGCCTCTGACTAGCTTTGAGTGATAGACTTTCTTCTTGGGTTAGTCGTACACATCCTGGATTTTTTCTCCTACTATATTGTTTTCTTTCTTTTATTTTATTTTATTATACCATGTATTTTGTTGTGGCTAGGTTAGTTAGGCGTCTGGCTTAGCCTAGGTCCTGGCTCCTTGAGCCTATGTTACCGCTCATCAGTTCGGTTGCTTCCCTATAGCATCTCTCTGATCAGTCGGTTTTGGCCCAGAGTAGGTCTCCATGCTACCGGGCTTTTCAGTTCAGTTGCTTCCCGATAGCATCTCTCTGATCAGTTGGTTGGTCCTAGGCTTAGTTATCTTATTTTAGTCTTACCGCCTCGTGGTCACTACGCGATCACGAGACAGCCAGACGCCTGCCCAGTCCCCTTCCCCCCTCCTCCCGCTCTTCCATAGAGTCGGGGGAGGGTGGGTCGGTCTGCCCACGCTCGCTCCACATACCCGAGCATGCCTCCCTCTCTCCCCCCAGGCGGAGGCGGAGGGGGCCAGGGAGACGACAGACACCCTGCCCTACTGACGATGACCTCTCCGGCTTCTCGGTCCGGCCGGCCGGTGGTGATGTGGTGGGGGGTACTGGCCTTTTACATCCGTTGCTTCCTTGTCGCTCCGGTTCGCTCGAGCCTGTATGTCTCCTCGCTCTTCCCGACCTTGCTAGGACTCCTTTCCTGATCGGAGTCCTGGCATCCAGCGGGAAGATGTTAGTCCACCTAGTAGAGTGGACCGGAACATACAGTGGGTCCCTGCTAACCTTACCGCATTGCTGAGTTACTAAACTCCGCCACGCACTGGACTTGGTCCGGTTCGTTTGTGTTTTAGGTTTAAGCGTTATTAGATTAACTATAAGTTTATCTTAAGTACCTTAAACCTTTTCCCCCTCCCCCCCTCCCTTACATGTCTTACCGGATATCTCCGGGTTTATAGCCTATTCAGGCGAGGCAGGGGGGGGTTATGCCCAAATTTTTTCCGAGCTCCGGCATGCAACGGAGTTCTTCTGTCCTTTAGCCTGTAAGTGTTATTCTTTAAAGATACTCATGTATCTTCCCACTTACAGGCCACCAACAACTGTGAGCATCCGGATGCGCCGCCACACTTCAGGACCCATGTGGACACGAAGTTTGCCGGTCCCATGCTCCATGCGCGACGCTGCACGGGGACATCCAGGTCTGGTACCATGAAACGTGTACCATATGTTACGATCTGGTGAGCCAGCTTTTAGAAGGGGTGAGTATCCCATCTCCGGTAGCTGCTCCGCTTCCGTTTTAGTGCTTAAGTTTTCATCATCCACTTTAACTTAAGGCATCTAAGTTTAAGTTATAATTTAAGTTTTAGTTTTAAGTGATTCTTAAATCTAATCTACGCCCTCTCTTCCAGGCGCCGGCAGTGAAGGATACCGCACTGGCAACCCTGCGGCCTGGGTCGGCGGTTTTTGGGAAGAACGCCGCCAAGGGTATGCCCTACATCTTGGAGAAGCGGTTGGCGCTGTTAATCTTCCCCGGAGGCAAGGCGACAGGATACGTCGACCCAGTAGAGGCGGCCCCTACTATCGCCTTCATCCAACAACAGCTGGCTGCCTCATTAACTGATCAAGACCAGGATATCTCCACGGACGTCGCGACTCTAGATATTAATGTGGAACCTATGGTAGGTGTAGACGACCTGTTGGTCGAGGAAAGTAGGGTGGACACCCAAGGGTCACCCTTGGGTGTAACTGTTTCTTCTACTCCTGCAACCTCTCCATCCTCCAAGGCTTTACAGGTGATGAATTATATACTCCTCCTGACGCTTCGGTTAGACCTAAGGTCAAGGGTCAAGCAGTGAAATCCTTGACTAAGGCGTCGTCGTCGTCTAAGAAGTCGGCTTCGGCATCATCCTCCTCACGTAAGTCTCCGGCTACGAATCCCGGAGCAGACAGATCTAAAGCTTCTAGCTCCGGCTCTAAGTCCTCGAGGAGTAAATCCTCCAGAGAGAGATCTCGCACTCCGGCAGAGTCACCAGTTCCGCTACCCTTGGTTCCGATTCAGAGCCACCCCTCCACCTCCGCAGCAGCTCCGGCCTTGGACTCCAATGCTGGCCTGTTGCAACAGGTGGGCGACCTGGTTGGGTCCCTAAAGAGTAGCATGGAACAAATGATCTCTCGTCTGTCGGATAGGATTACTTCCCAAGATTCCATTATAGCCGGACTGAGAGAAGCTCCTCTAGCCTCTCCTCCACTTTCCAATACGAGTGGAACTCAGCTTCCTCCGTATGACTCGCTACCTCCGTTCTCGATGAACAATCCATGGAGAGTAGCGTCATACGCCCCCTTCCAAGACGGTCTCATTTCCATACCGGAATTCGGAACTCGAAGGATAGAGGACTTCGAGTTCTTCCCGGAAGACCTCCAGCCTCCGTTCATGAGGCTACGCAAGGCTTACAGCTTCAGCCATGGTACGGGATGATAAGGGTACCAAAGGAGACAGTCCTCGTATTCACGAGACCAGGCTCAGAGAGAATGGCTCAGATGTTTAGAGGACATGGATTGTTCTAATACCAGGATACAACCTTTCAAGAGTCCCCTTACCATTTTCACAATGGATTGAGAGTACCCCGCTCCCGTTCCTGACAAAGATCGCGAGGTCTACCATCCCAGCGGCCCAGAAGGGGGAACCCATGCCTCAATTGAAGGAAGCAGATCCCACATCTCCGTTGCTCTCCCCTCAGCCGGAGATTGTGGGAGGACTTGCCAAACACCTTCTCAGCTGGCAAACTCAAACCGGACTGTGCTATGGAGCAGTTTGGTGAAAAGCTACCCAGGCTCCCAGATGGCCTTATTCAGGCTGAATTTGACGCGAAATCGCGATTAGCCAGATCTATTAACTCTATGGCTATGTCCGAGGTAGCAACCATAGCTTATGGCTCAGAACCACTTTTTAAGCTCATGACCAAAGCCCTGACTCAAACGGTACAGTCGGATATGTTTGAGTTGCCACTGCTAGAACGAATTGTAGGAAGGCATGTCCTACAAGAGGCAACCATTCGACATGAGCTGAATAGGTTACTCTCGTCTAACAAAAAATCTGGGGAGCAGATCTCTTCCCAGAAGCTATGGTGAAGGAAGTCCAGTCAGAGGCTACGAGGCTGAACCAGAGCCTTAAGGACCGTTGGGGCCTTACGGCTGAGGAGACAAGACCTAACACCTAAAGGTAAGGGACAGAGGAAACCTAGGCGTTTCCATCCTTACCAGAAAAAGCAGCCACGCTTTCCTCAGCAAGTTCCAGCGGTGCCCTTAGTGCAAACAGCCCAACCTTCCACCTCTAAGGCTCAATCACAGCCAATTTATGTGATATCCCCTCAGCCTCAGCCCTCCACCTCTTACGCCATCTCTCCAGCTTACAATCAAGCCTTCGAGAGTCAAGCTTCACAGAAGTATGACCGCTCGGGTAAGGGGAGGCAGAGGTAAGCGTTCCTTTCGTGGGAGAGGACTCGGGAGGCCCCTTTAACAGAGGGAAAGCACTTCAGAGGAGGCCGAGGCGGTTACCAGAACCAATGAGGAATTTCAGTAGGAGGGAGGCTGTTTCACTTTCGCCACCGGTGGAACTTAAGCGAATGGGCTCAGAGATAGTGTCAAAAGGCCTCGGGTTGGAGGGGCTGGGGTTGACGAACCCACCTCCATCCAGACCTTTCCGTCAACTTCCTTCCAAAGAATGACAGAGTACGCAGAGGACCTTCTTCAGAAAGGAGCTATAGCGAGAGTCAAGAGATTAAAATTTCAAGGTCGCTTGTTCAGCGTGCCAAAGAAAGGCTCACAAAAAAGAAGGGTAATCTTAGACTTGTCCCGCTTAAACTTAGCCATCCCGCTGCGACAAGTTCAAGATGCTCACGATCTCACAGGTGCGGACCTTACTTCCCCGTGGGGCCGTCACCACCTCTATCGATCTTACAGACGCCTACTATCATATCCCTATTGCAAGACACTTCCTTCCGTATCTGGGTTTCAAGATAGAGACCAGGCATTCTCCTTCAAGGTAGTTTCCCTTCGGACTCAACGTGGCACCCAGGGTGTTCACGAAACTAGCGAAGCGGTAGTGCAACAACTCAGATCACAAGGGATTATGGTAGTAGCGTATCTCGACGATTGGTTGAGGTCTGGGCTTCAACGTCGAGGAATGCAACAGAGCTACACTGAAGTGATTCAGTTCCTGGAATATCTAGGCTTCAAGATAAACAGGATCAAGTCAAGACTCACTCCAGAGTCAGACTTTCAGTGGCTGGGCATTCAATGGAATCTATCCTCCCATACTCTGTCGATTCCATCAACCAAAAGGAAAGAAATAGCGAAGTCAGTCAAGCAATTTCTAAGTCACAAACTGGCGTCAAGGAGAGCTCAGGAGAGGATCCTGGGTTCTCTCTAGTTTTGCATCAGTTGACGAACGTCTTAATGAAAGCCAAACTGAAAGACCTAACCAGAATCTGGCGCTCACGAGCAAATGTCAGGGCCAGGGACAAAACTATCCTCAGTCCCTCTGATTCTAAAGAATCGCCTTCGACCGTGGGCGAAAGTCAAGAATTTGTCAGTGTCAGTACCCCTTCTAGTTCCCTCCACCAGGGATTACCCTCCACACAGACGCGTCCTTAAGCGGTTGGGGAGGGTATTCACAGGTCCAAAAAGGTTCAAGGAACTTGGTCACCTCAGTTCAGTCAGTTTCCATATAAACGTACTGGAGGCAATGGCAGTGTTCTTGACTCTAAAAGGTTGCGCCCACCAAAGTACTCCCACATAAAGCTAGTTCTGGACAGCGCAGTGGTAGTACTTGTATCAAACAGAGGAGGCTCCAAGTCACGTCATCTAAATCATGTGATGGTAGCCATCTTCTTCTGGCCCTGGCGACAAGTTCAGTTGGCATCTCTCCTCCACTCACATAGCTGGAGTGAGAAACGTCATAGCAGACGCGTTATCCCGATCAGTGCCCCTAGAGTCGGAATGGTCACTGGACAACAGTTCGTTCCAATGGATCCTTCAAAGAGTCCCAGGGCTACAGTGGATCTCTTCGCATCTCAAGCGAATCACAAACTTCCCTGTTATGTAGCCCCCAACCTGGACCCTCTGGCCTATGCCACGGACGCCCTGGCTCTAGACTGGAACAACTGGAAGAAGATTTATGTCTTTCCCCCAGTGAATCTTCTTATGAAAGTTTTAAACAAACTCAGGACGTTCAGGGTCAAGTGGCTCTAGTAGCCCCAGACTGTCCAAAGAGCAATTGGTATCCCCTAATTCTGGAGCTGGGCCTTCGTCTTCTTCGGATCCCCCAATCCAAGCTCTCCCAGTCAGTACAAACGAAAAGACTGTGTTCGCTTCCTCAGGGATTCTCAAAACCCTAACTTTATGGATTTCATGAAGTTTGCGGCAAAAGAGAATTGACGAATATTGACCCTCAGAATATTCTCTTCTTGGAATCCGATAAAAGGGGGATTCAACTTTGAGACAGTACGATGCTGCTGTCAAAAAGTTAGCAATCTTCCTGAGAGAATCTGATATTAGAATCATGACAGTTATTCAGCTATATCCTTTTTCAGATCCTTATTTGAAAAAGGTTTAGCAGCTAGCACGATTACGACAAACAAGTCAGCCTTGAAAAAGATATTTCAATTTGGGTTCAACATAGACTTGACGGATTCCTACTTCTCGTCTATTCCTAAGCATGTGCTAGACTTAGACCTTCTGTAAGGCCTACGTCAGTTTCATGGTTCTTAAACGATGTTCTAAAACTGGCTTCAGAAACCGACAATGACACATGCTCGTTTATAATGCTCTTAAGGAAAAATAAAACCCTGTTTTTATTAAGCTTAGCTTCAGGAGCAAGAATTTCAGAACTGTCGGCTTTATCCGAGATCCGGATCATATTCAATTCCTTCCCACAGGGGAAGTACTACTTTCTCCGGAACGTAGCTTTTTAGCAAAGAATGAAGATCCTTTGATGAGGTGGGAACCTTGGAAGGTACTACCCCTTCCACAAGATGTATCTCTTTGCCCAGTTACAACCTTACGAGCCTTTCTGTCCAGGACCTCCTCATCCTCATCGGGTCCCCTCTTTAAGAGGGAAAAAGGTGGTACTTATCCATTAAAGGCATCAGGCAGCAAATCCTGTACTTTATTAAACAAGCCAATCCTGACTCTTTCCCGAAAGCACATGATGTTAGTTGGGCAGTAGCCACCTCAATTAATTATTTCCAACACATGAATTTCGATGAGTTGAAAAAGTATACCGAGGATGGAAATCGCCGACAGTGTTCAAACGCCATTACCTTAAGTCCTTGGAAGCTCTGAAATTTCAGCAGTAGCAGCGGGAAACATAGTTTCTATGATTCTAGTTAATTTGTAGTAGAAGATTCAGTCCTCCTTTCTACCTGCTTCACCCAACAGTCGTCTATTCCTACCGTGTTCATTTACATTCACCTGGTGTCTTAGCTGCTTTTATGATGATGTAGTGGTGCCCCTTAGTTTTTGCTAGGGACACTCAGATGATTATGGATTTTGATCTCATGGATGTTACCCCTTATTTTTATGCTAGGGGATACATCTCATTTATAATGGTTACGGG